>NC_084747.1:42641500-42729000 GCF_033978785.1 Entelurus aequoreus
AAGAATTGTGTGTTCAAGCTGGGGTTGAATGGTATACCGGTATTAGTATAGTACCGCGATACTAATGAATCATATTCGGTACCATACCGCCTCTAAAAAGTATCGGTCCAACCCCCCCTGTCGTCGTCACATCGTGACATTGCCGATCTACGAGCAGAGGAGCATGTTCGGCAGTGCACAATCACGGAGTACTTTGAGACGTTTGCACAGTGCCTGTGTTTTTAAAGATGTAAATCTCTGTTGTTTTACAGTTGTCTTATGTATTTTAAAATGTATGTCTTAATGTATTTATTTTGAAATTGCTCTGTGACAGGGTTGTTGACCTCTTGGCCAGGTCACCCTTGTGAAAGAGATCTTGATCTCAATGGGTTTTCTTATCTGGTTAAATAAAGGTTCTAACTTACAAGCAGACACAGTGTGCAGACAGAAAAGGGAAAACGGACGCATTTTGGCTTAAAAACTAACCATAAATGTGAAGTTATAACACTGAAACACCCTCAGTAAGAGGTGCTTTAAGACATGGCTAACTAGCCAGCGGCTAACGTCCTTCCGCAGTTTGCAGTGTTGTAGCTACTTCTAAATCACTAATCCTCGCCTCCATGGTGACAAATAAAGTACGTTTCTTACAAGTAACATCCCTGCAGGACGAGGAATAGCTAAACATGCTTCACTACACACCATAGCTCACCTGAATGAGCTACCTGAATGTAAACCAACGCCATTAGTGGATCTACACCTAACATCCACTGTAATAATACCAAGTACAAGCGCGTATCTAGTCAATACTACTATGATTACATTGATATTTTTTCGCGTCACAAAATCTTTTTTCGTTTTTTTCAAGTTCATATTATGTTTATAAACTCAGGAAATACGTCCCTGGACACATGAGGACTTTGAATATGACCAATGTATGATCCTGTAATGACTTGGTATCGGATTGATACCTAAATTTGTGGTATTATCCAAAACTAATGTAAAGTATCAAACAACAGAATAATAAGTGATTATTACATTTTAACAGAAGTGTAGATAGAACCCAAACGCCTCCCTAGGGAGGTGTTTAGGGCACGTCCGACCGGTAGGAGGCCACGGAGAAGACCCAGGACACGTTGGGAAGACTGTCTCCCGGCTGGCCTGGGAACGCCTCGGGATCCCCCGGGAAGAGCTGGACGAAGTGGCTGGGGAGAGGGAAGTCTGGGCTTCCCTGCTTAGGCTGCTGCCCCCGCGACCCGACCTCGGATAAGCGGAAGAAGATGGATGGATGGATGATAGATAGAGCATGTTAAAAGAAAAATTAAGCAGATATTAACTGTAAATGAACAAGTAGATTAATAATTAATTTTCTACCACTTGTCCTTAATGTTGATAAAATAATAGAATGGAAAATGACACAATATGTTACTGCATATGTCAGCAGACTAAATTAGGAGCCTTTGTTTGTTTACTTACTACTAATAGACAAGTTGTCTTGTATGTTCACTATTTTATTTAAGGACAAACTTGCAATAAGAGACATGTTTAATGTACCCTAAATTTTTTTGTTAAAATAAACCCAATAATGCCATTTTTGTGGCCCCCTTTATTTAGAAAAGTGTTGAAATACATTTTGGTACCTGTACCAAAATATTGGTATCGGGACAACACTAGTTCAAGCACGCTGGTGATATTGGTCTTACTTGTCAAATGTGCATAACGTTAAGCACTTCAGCTTAAGGGGTTGACTTACAGAGAAAGAATGTAGCCCTGCTGGTAAAAAAAAACAATTTTTTTGCATTCTGGGAAAATAACTCAACAGTTTCAGAGGTGAAAGGTCGTGCAGCGACACCTGGAGATGCTCACTTTCATCTCCCTCTAAACACCCCACTGATTGACATCCTTATTTTCTTACAGTGTGAAGGAATAATTCTCACAGACGTCGCCATAGGGTCGAGTTTATGTTCCAACCGGCTAGAGACCCACTTAGGGGGAGGGTAGACAAGAGTCAACGCCGTGTCAGTAAGACAAACACATACCTACTGCTTTAGAGCTCGTTCAACCTGTTCTCACAAGAGTTCAGCACAAAAATGTGAGACTTAAAGTCAGAAGTTTCAGCGCTACGTTTCCTCTGTTTGGGAAAAAGAACGAGCCACGCCAACGAGCAATGGAGGAGAACGAGTGCTTTCTGTATTTACTGTGACCTTACATGTGACACTTAATGGAGAGTGAGGGCAGCAAGAACGCGGGCATGTGCAGCAAAGTGGAGACTGTGGACTATAACAGTGCCGTAACTGCAGTGTCCTCAACTAAGGCGCAGCAACACCGTATGCAAATCAGGGCTGGAAATACCAACTGTTTTAATAGTCCGTAATCAATTATCATGATGATTAGTTAATCAAATTAGTAAATTGAATTATGAAAAGTACATATATTCAGCAGCACAAGCTACTTAGCACTCAGTGATCACGCCGCCGCTATAAATATTTTGTCTAAGTTAACACTTATAATCACAATATCACTAATACTTCCCAGGGGGTGATCAAGGGGATGGGTCAAATGCAGAGGACAAATTTCACCACACCCAGTGTGTGTGTGACAATCATTGGTACTTTAACTTTTTAACTTTAACTTGGTTAATATTCAGGTCACGAAATGTAAATAAAGTATTGTTCGCGGTTATTGGACCAGACCAGACCAGACGGCGTGGCGAAGTTGGTAGAGTGGCTGTGCCAGCAATCGGAGTGTTGCTGGTTACTGGGGTTCAATCCCCACCTTCTACCTTCCTAGTCACGTCCGTTGTGTCCTTGGGCAAGACACTTTACCCTTTGCCTCTGATGGCTGCTGGTTAGCGCCTTGCATGGCAGCTCCCGACATCAGTGTGTGAATGTGTGTGTGAATGGGTGAATGTGGAAATACTGTCGAAGCGCTTTGAGTACCTTGAAGGTAGAAAAGCGCTATACAAGTACAACCCATTTATCATTTATTTATTTACCTCGGATAAGCGGAAGAAGATGGATGGATGGATGGATATTTTGAGGGCTTTAAGGGTGGAATAGAGGACCTCCCACTGGCTCAGCTGTAAGCAGACTTTTATTTAAGAGTTAGAACGATTAAAAAAATACATATGTCTTCTTGTCTCTCATAATGATTGTTAAAGATAGGCAAAATTGAAAAAAAAAAAATGCAGTTACCCTTTAATGCATTACTATATATTTACCATATCTTCCGGACCACAGGGCGCATCGGATTATAAGGCGCACTGCCGATTAATGGTCTAGTTTTTTCCATATATAAGGCGCACCGGATTATAGGGCGCATTAAAGGAGTCATATTATTATTATTTTTTCTAAATTGAAAACACTTCCTTGTGGTCTACATAACATGTAATGGTGGTTCTCTGGTCAAAACAATACATAGATTATGTTTTACAGATCATCTTCAAGCCTCTTTCTGACATTTAAAATGTTGGTGTTGTTTACTTGAGACATATTGCCATCATAGTGGCAATATACACTTATCTCTGCCACTGGTCACACTTAGCATTACACCATGTACCAAATATAATAGCTTTGAGGTGGGTAAGCTCAACCAAACTTATTCCTTACATTAGGCGCACCGGGTTATAAGGCGCATTGTCGAGTTTTGAGAAAAAAGATTTTAAGTGCGCCTTATAGTCCGGAAAATACAGTATACTATGCTGTTCGCTAGGCTATCCAGAAATAATAACTCCATTAATTTTTAGTTCATACTAAAGCAAAGACAGGCAATAAAAATAAAGTGTCAATTTGTATGTAGTGGACCATTTAAAATAACAGCAACAAACACCGAAGCTATCTAGCTTTCTTAATAACATTTAGTGATGATGTGTTTAGAAAGTTGCACACAGGTATTTAGACAAAGGTAAACTCGCAGACTTTGTCTAAGATGACAGTTACACATATTTTTTACCTTACCGGGGGAGCGTCATAGACCGTAACCTCTCAATGTTTCCACTGTAAATGCAACGCATCATAGACATAGTAGTTTGAAAAGCAATGTCTGCTTTGATGTGTTTAAGGTGAAAGGTTTCTGTACGTTCAATGTTTTTAACCCCAAGGTTGTTGCCGGTGGACACAGCCATGTTTCTTTTCCTGTTGCTGCAGGTCACGCTAACTCAGGCATGTTTGCTTCAGTCCGGAAAAACAAGAGAGATGACGTCACAGACTACGATAGATAAATTATTCGTCGTTGACCGATTTTATTGACGAGAATTGTAATTACCGTATTTACCAGCCGATAAGCCGCTACTGTTTTCTTACGCTTTAAACCCTATGGCTTATAAAACGATGCGGCTAATTTATGATTTTTATTTTTTTTTGCAAACGGCCATCATTTTTTGTATTTAACAAATAGTTTTCATAAAACATTGAGACACTGAAAAGGTGTGTTATTGTTTGTGCTATGGCGCCATCTTTTGGACGTGTTCGCTTACTGCCGGTTCTGCAAGTTGAAAATGTAATTCCTGTTTAGCTCCTTGAACCGAAAGTATATCCCGTTTCGTCTACTTCTTATCTATAGCGTTTCTGCTTGAAAGGATTTTTCATTCATCACTCCAAGCAACGTCTGTAAGTTTTACAATATAACTAAAACAATTCATACTTACTAAACCGTGCCATGTGTGGTGTCAGTAGGAGTGTTTTCATGCATATTTCTACGTGCTATCGTAATGTAATCAAGCAAGCGTCGTTAGCATTAGCTAATATGCTAACACGTTTACAAGTGTCTGTGTTAGTATTAACTTCCAATGGCATTCTTTTTGTATTGTTTCAGTTTCGTAAAATCACTAAAACGTAACCGTGGAGTTATTGAGTATGTTTAGCTGATTGGGGAGTTAGTTTACATAGCTAGTGGGTCCACGATGATGACTTCTATTTTGTCTGATCAGCCGTTTTACTGCAGGGTGACAAGCACCGTTTGGAAACAATTACGGTATGTAAATAAACATTTACAAAATATTTCATATCGATATTTATCTGTGGATTATGGCCCGATGCGGCTAATATATGTAAACATATTTATTTATTAGGGATGTACGATAATATCAGACTGCCGATATTATCGGCCGATAAATGCTTTAAAATGTAATATCGGAAATGATCAGTATCGGTTTCAAATAGTAAAATGTATGACTTTTTAAAACGCCGCTGTGTACACGGACGTAGGGAGAAGTACAGAGCGCCAATGAACCTTAAAGGCACTGCTTTTGCGTGCTGGCCCAGTCACATAATATCTACGGCTTTTCACACACACAAGTGAATGCAATGCATACTTGTTCAACAGCCATACAGGTCAGGGTACAGTATAAACAACTTTAACACTGTTACAAATATGCGCCACACTGTGAACCCCCACAAACAAGAATGACAAACACATTTCGGGAGAACATCCGCACCGTAACAACATAAACACAAAAGAACAAATACCCAGAACCCCTTGCAGCACTAACTCTTCCGGGACGCTACAATATACAACCCCACCCCAACCCCGCCCACCTCAACCTCCTCATGCTCTCTCAGGGAGAGCATGTCCCAAATTCCAAGCTGCTGTTTTGAGGCATGTTAAAAAAAATAATGCACTTTGTGACTTCAATAATAGATATGGCAGTGCCATGTTGGCATTTTTTTCCATAACTTGAGTTGATTTATTTTGGAAAACCCTGTTACATTGTTTAATGCATCCAGCGGGGCATCACAACAAAATTAGGCATAATAATGTGTTAATTCCACGACTGTATATATCGGTATCGGTTGATATCGGAATCGGTAATTAAGAGTTGGACAATATCGGAATATCTGCAAAAAAGCCATTATCGGACATCTCTATTATTTATTTTAAAATTTGGTGGGTGCGTCTTAAATACCGGTGCGAGAAATTACCTTATAGCCGGGCCGTTTCTTTACCTAAACAGCAAAGATGGTGGGTGGGGTGTTAACTGGAAGCAGGTGATAACCTGAGAGAGTTATTTCTGACGTTTAAAAACAATTTTATATAATAATTTATTTTATATAATAATGATTTGGATCACATGAGAATGTGGAAAGGACAACATAGCACTTATTCACCACACGGTCATTTATCAACAAGTATATTGCACAACACACCAGCAAGTGCAACAAAACCAATGTTGTAAAAAATTGCAGTAAGAGGCAAACCGCTCTGTCAGCATTAATAGAGCTGATGAGATCAGTACAGCAAGTTCAACACACCAACAACTAAGAAGCACAACATGCATAAATATTAAAGATTAAAGTACCAATGATTGTCACACACACACTAGATGTGGCGAAATGTGTCCTCTGCATTTGTCCCATCCCCTTGGGGAGCAGTGGGCAGCAGCGACGCCGCACCCGGGAATCATTTTGGTGATTTAACCCCCAACTCCAACCCTTTGTTGCTGAGTGCCAAGCAGGGAGGTTATGGGTCCCATTTTTATAGTCTTTGGTATGACTTGGCTGGGATTTGAACTCCAACCTACCGATCTCAGGGCGGACACTCTAAATATAAAGTGCATGCAGAGCTACATAAAGCTTCTGCATGCTTACCAATAACGCAAATACTTCTTGAAGACTGAATGCGTTCATTTGTGTTGTACTCTTCCAGAGGAGCTTGGAAACCAACCAATTAAGCTTTGCCTTTCAACCATTAAGGTTGACACTTTAAAAAGGCCTAAAGAGCCACTTCCCTCGCCACAGATTACGGTCAGCCTCCATATTGTGAAATGGTCCGTGGTCACGAATGCGGCGGCGAAGGCGCTGTAAATCTCCATCTCCTGGCTCATTTGCAGATTTAAGTTCGACATTAGGTTAATGGTGCGCCAACAAATCACAAAGAGGACAACAGTGACTTAAAGGAAAAGCAATAAAGTAAATACTGTATGCATAATATATTTGTTTTAGTTATCTACATCCAAATGGAATGCCTAATTGTGTTTTTCTGACTAATGTTAAAGTTTCTGTTGTAGTGTGACATTGTTTTATTAATTCACAGGTGTCCAAGTGCAGGCCCTGGTCATATATTTGGCATGAAACCTTATAAAAGGAGGCAAGTTAAAATATTGACATTAGTTGAAATCAAATTTTAGTTTAGCATATCCAGGGTGTACCCCGCCTTCCGCCCGATTGTAGCTGAGCTCCAGCGCCCCCGGCGACCCCGAAGGGAATAAGCGGTAGAAAATTGATGGATGGATATCTTGACCTAGGGTTGTACGGTATACCGGTATTAGTATAGTAGCGCGATACTAATGAATCAAATTCGGTACTATACCGCCTCTAAAAAGTACCGGTATACCGGTACACTCCCTCCCCCATCGTCGTCACGTCGTGTCATTGCTGGTTTACGAGCAGAGGAGCATGTTCGGCAGCGCACAATCACGGAGTACTTACAAGCAGACACAGTGTGGAGACAGAAAAGGGAGAACGGACGCATTTTGGCTTAAAAACTAACGAGGTGAAGTTATAACACTTAAAACGCCCTCAGGAAGAGGTGCTTTAAGACATGGCTAGCTAGCGGCTAAAGTCCACCTGCAGTCTGCAGTGTTGTAGCTACTTCTAAATCACTAATACTCGCCTCCATGGCGACAAATAAAGTAAGATTCTTACAAGTATCATCCCTGCAGGACGAGGAATAGCTAAACATGCTTCACTACACACCATAGCTCACTGGCGTCACAATGTAAACAAACACCATTGGTGGATCTACACCTAACATTCACTGCAATGATACCAAGTCCAGGAGCGTATCTAGTCGATACTACTATGATTACATCGATATATTTAACATCACAAAATCTTCTTTCGTTTAAAAAAAAAATTATATTATGTTTATAAACTCAGGAAATATATCCCTGGCCACATTAGGACTTTGAATACCGTATTTTGCGGAGTATAAGTCGCACCGGAGTATAAGTCGCACCTGCCGAAAATGCATAATAAAGAAGGAAAAAAACATATATAAGTCGCACTGGAGCCAGGCCAAACTATGAAAAAAACTGACTTATAGTCCGAAAAATACGGTATATACAGTATGACCAATGTATGATCCTGTAACGACTTGGTATCGGATTGATACCTAAATTTGTGGTATCATCCGAAACTAATGTAAAGCATCCACACAGCAGAAGAATAAGTGATTATTACATTTTAACAGAAGTGTAGATAGAACATGTTAAGAGATATTAACAGTAAATGAACAAGTAGATTAATAATTCATTTTCTACCACTTGTCCTTAATAATTTTGACAAAATAATAGAATGGAAAATGACACAATATGCATATGTCAGCAGCTAAATTAGGAGCCTTTGTTTGCTTACTTACTACTAAAAGACAGGTTGTCTTGTATGTTCACTATTTTATTTAAGGACAAACTTGCAATAAGAAACATATGTTTAATGTACCGTAAGATTTTTTTGTTAAAATAAAGCCATAAAATAATGCACTTTTTTTTTGGTCCCCTTTATTTAGAAAATTATCGAAAAGTACCAAAAAGTATTGAAATACATTTTGGTACCGGTACTAACAACACTATCTCTACCTATGGTGGGTAGGAGGTCAGTTTCTTAATTTCAATGAAAATAAAGAAAAGTTAATAATATTAAGTAACAATATCGAAAATTATTTGTTTCTGTTTGTGGGCCGAATAGGTTTGGACGGCCCTGTTGTAATGCAACATTAGTTGTCATTTTTCACACAAAAGACAGTCCTATTTCCAAAAAGAATCCTTTAAAAAAAACTGAATGCAGGCAGTGATCTCCCCCAACATGTTATCGCTCATCCCATTCGCCCGTAACTTGTTGAGCTATGTTGCTAACCAACAAACAGACAGATAAACCACAGCTAATCTAAAGGAAAACGAAATTATAAAATTAATATGTTTGTTTTGTTCATCTGTCCCTATCGAGCAGAGTGCAAGGGTGTTCGGTCTTTGCATCAGTCAGTTTGTTCTACAGCAGGATAAAATTAGAGCGAACCCTCTTGTCAACACCTTGGTTTTATAGTGTTTTACCTCAACAGTTTAAATTTTTTTGTGTGTGTTTGTAGATGTATTAATACTGTTTATTGTATTATTCACTGCTTTATTCTTTTTATTGCTTGTATTACTTTTATTGCTTTTATTGTCTTATGTGCCCTTTACAGCACTTCGGTCAAAACAAGTTGTTTTAATGTGTTGTATAAATAAAGCTAGACTTGACTTGACTTGTCAGTCATCCATTTTCTTTGTATCAGTGGGTGGAGCCAGTACTTTGTGGATAGACAGGGGAGTGAAACTGCAAAATAAAGAGTACTGGACAGGAACTAAAACAACAACAAAACAACACAAGTTCAAAACAGTCACAAGGCTGTGACACCCCCAAAATCTAATCACTTGACTTCTAATCCCATTTCTGACATTTTCATAAGTTTCATCAAAGTCCATCAATTGCTATAACTATAAACATACTATAAACTATAATGCATTTTTCATAAAGGTTGCAGCAAAAGTTGTGATGGTTGGAGGCCTTTTCCTCCTTATAACATTGCATCAGCTTGTGATTTTTTATGAGTTTGTTATCAATGTTTTGGCAATCTTTGTAACCCTAGCCCAGAACAGCACAGGATTTTAACAAATCTGACAAAATATTATTTATTTGTTTAGCTTGAAAAACAAATATTGATGTTTCACTCGTTTTATTACTACACAAAGTAACACATTCTAACTTTCAAGTAGACACCAGATGGCAGCAAAAGCACATTTCTCAAACCTGTCGTCAAATTACCGTTGTAAAAACAAACACCACAAAACACTCACTTATTGTCCTCTGTCTAGTTTGTCATACACAAGTTGCAGACATTCTCAGTGTATGTTTTACGCTTGAAAAGAGCTTGTTCATTGTAATCTTTCATTTATGTTCCAACACACTGCATGTTGTTTTCCCCTGCTTTCATTGCGGACAATGGATAACGCGAGGCTTGGACAAAGTTAGTGGGATTGGTTTTATCCGTGTAAATGGATGCAATGGCAGTATCGCAAAACACTGAAGGGTCACTGTTAAGGGCACTGACAACAAGTGCAGTGAAGGGGCCCTACAACCAGATACAAACAAGGCAATGTAAACAGGTGATATAAATAACTATCAACATGCACTCCACCTTGCATGCAGGTCGTCTTACCACCTTCTAAACAAAACACCACAACGGACATCAGTTCGTCAAGTTGACAAGGACATGGTCCCCTGCCCAAAAAAGCTCCCCAGCCAACCAACGAGATATAAATAACTTTCAGCACATAGATAAATAGCTAGTCAGGCGGCCACGTGAATAGAGTGTCAGAATATTTAAATTACTTTAGTGGTTAACTTCTTTTTACACTTGTGACAGTTAAAGGGGAACCGCACTTTTTAAAAATGTTGCCTATCATTTACTAACCCTGTGTAATAGAAGAACTCGTAGGTCTCTTTTTTTATGCATTCTAAATCGTAAATAAATAATAATGGTTATTAATTAAACTAATGGAATTAATCTATTCTGCCTAAAAAAATGCTCCATTTATATCCTGTGACCTGCATATTAACCAAGCTACAGCGACATTGTTATAATAACAGCTAACATAGAGGATCTATTTATAGTAATACAGCACCTTGATCAAGGTAACATACTGCAACTATTGACATACTTAGCTGCTGCTGCATCGCCTCTGAGTTGGTAAAAGCTTGATGCTATATTATATATCATAATTCACGCCTGTATAGTAGAAGGTTGTGGCCATAAGCCGAGAAGTGGGTCAACTTTATGGTTTAAGTTTATTTCGAACATGCATATGATTACAACATGATACATCTCAATTTCCAGTTTTTCTTTACAACATGTTTGAAAAGGAGTAGAAAGAAGCAGAGCTCATTCATTCCTACCCTTTTTTCCATTTTCTAGCAATTGCTAACACTTCTGTCCACTTCCTGTCGTCAATTTGTAAACAATTTACTCCATAAATAATACAATTACAAAAAAAAATCAATAAATACATAATAAATAGGGAAGTAAGTTGTATTTCATATAGTGAGATGAATAGGACTACCAATAAGTTCAAAATGTTTATCATGATTCTTATTTGTACTTTGTAAACACTGAGTTTGAACAGTTTCTGAAACTGGATCATATTAGTACATTGTTTGATTTCTTTACTTAATCCATTACATAGTTTAGTTCCACATACTGATATACAGTAGGGGTGTAAAACAAAAACACATTTTCGAATGAATCGCAATTCTTATTTGTAACGATGCTTAATCGATAAAAAAATAAAAATAAATAAAGAATCAAAAATGGATTTAAAACAAAAAAATTGTTTTGTTTTTGTTTTTTCAATCCCTCCTGTCCAGCCACTCAGGCAAATCATATTGTTGATGTAGATGCCCATATTTTATGTACAGATTTACCTAAGAAGAGAGAAGTGTGGACACTTCTCGTGTTGCTTCATTTGACTTTATTAAATGTTTGGGTCAATTTTTTTTTTAACCAAAACTAGTTTTCTTTAAGTAATATATACATTTATTTAGAGCTGTTTTTATCTTTTTTATGGAGGAATGTAGTTAATCATAGAACTGGTACCCAATGTTATTAAAAAAAGTATTGATTTTGAATCAAGAATCGTTACCCCCAAGATTCTAATCGAATCGTGTGGTGCCCAAAGATTCATATCCCTAATATACAGTACTAATGTTTTAAGTGTTGTACGTGTACACAACATTTTTAAGTACATTTTTTCTCTGAGGTTATATTGGTCCTCTTTTGCTGAGAATAATTGTTGTACATTCTTGGGTAGTAGGTTATAGTTTGCTTTTTGCATAATTTTGGCTGTTTGCAAATTCATAATATCGTTGATTTTCAGTATTTTTCATTTAATTTAAAATTAAACTTAGATCCGAAAACATTGCTAGAAAGATGCAACAAGATGCTCATTTTCTACCAGCATTTTTTACTTGAGGAATGAGGATATGGATGAAATCATCATCTAAACGGGTCTTTTGCTGAAAGCTACAAACATATCATCAGTCGGCATCCCAGTGAGAGTGGATATTGTCCGGTAAGTGATTGTTTTATTATGTTTGTATGTTTTGTTATGTTTGTAGTTTCTATTCCTTGTTTAGCACTTAGCGTCTAAATTTAGCGTCTAAAACTTGAAGCTCATCCTCCTTATATTCGGGCTTAAAATTAATCATTATTTGTCCCAAAGTAGTCGTTAATGTCTCTCATGAAGTCTGTTATGATTAGTAGTTGTCGTTAACGGAAATAGCCAACCTGGCTGTGCGCTCTGTGAAATCAATCATGTAATTGTCAAGACTTGGTTCTTGGGTTTTGTTACTCTGGAAGGCAACGGAAAATTGGCACGGGCAAGACGTAAATTAAGAAACATGATTTAATATTAACACTCAGAAACTACAAAAAAAGGAAGCAAACAAAAGGCGCGCACAATGGCGGAAATACAAAACTTGGGTATAAACACAAAACTTGCACAAAGGCAGAAACTATGAACAATAAAACAAAAACACTAACTGTGGCATTAATAAACAAAACTTACTTGACAAGGAACTGTGAACATGACATGAAGTAGAGGGATGAAAAAGTGTGAGGTCGCCAGGACGAACAACAGAAACAGACAGATTTAAATAGTGACATGATCAGTGAAAACAGGTGCGTGACTCAAAACGTGAAACAGGTGCGTGACAAGACAGGTGAAAACTAATGAGTTGCTATGGAAACAAACAAAACAAGGAAGTGCAACCAGGAACTAAAAAGAGTCCAAAAAACAAACACATGGCCAAAACATAAACATGAACAGACACGACAGAACCCCGCCCTTACGGACAGATCCCAGATGTCCAAAAAACAAAAAACAGGATCAAGAGTCATGGGAGGGCGGGAGGGGGACATGGCGGTGGGTCGCCAGGCCAAGTGCCCCCGAATCCACCGAGGCATAGTCATGTGGCGGCGGCGAGTGGAACGCCGCCGCCACAGGCGAGGTGGGCGACCCGGGAAGGGCCACATGCGTGGCCGACGATGAGGTGGGCGTACATGGCGTGGCGGACGACCAGGCAGTGGCCACCTCCGTGGCAGACGAGGAGGCAGGCGCGTCATCATCATGGCAGGCGGCGAAGCTTGGCGTGGCGCGTCAGGCGGCGAAGCTTGGCGTGGCGCGTCAGGCGGCGAAGCTTGGCGTGAGGGGTCTTGGTCTTGGTCACTTGGAGGGTCTTGGTCTTGGCGTGGGGGGTCTTGGTCTTGGTCACTTGGAGGGTCTTGGTCTTGGCTTGGGGGTGCTTGGTCTTGGCGTGGGGGTGCTTGGTCTTGGCGTGGGGGTGCTTGGTCTTGGTCACTTGGAGGGTCTTGGTCTTGGCTTGGGGGTGCTTGGTCTTGGCGTGGGGGTACTTGGTCTTGGCGTGGGGGTGCTTGGTCTTGGCATGGGGGTGCGACTGGCGGCACTTGGCGTCGTGGAGCTGCGACTGGCGGCACTTGGCGTCGTGAAGCTGCGACTGGCGGCACTTGGCGTCGTGAAGCTGCGACTGGCGGCACTTGACGGCGTGGAGCAGGTAACGGAGCTTGGCGTGGTGCTACTACTGGCGGCACTTGGCGGCATGGAGCTGCGACTGGTGGCGCTTGGCGTGGAGCTGCGACTGGTGGCGCTTGGCGTGGAGCTGCGACTGGTGGCGCTTGGCGTGGAGCTGCGACTGGTGGCGCTTGGCATGGTGGAGCTTGGCATGGTGGAGCTGCTAGGCATGTTGATAGCCTTGGAGCAGTGCGTGGAGCAGGTGGTGGTGGCCGGACCGGGGGTTGCGGCTTGGTAGGCCGAAAGACCGGTGGTGGTGGCCGGACCGGAGGTTGCGGCTTAGCCGGCCGAAAGACCGGTGGTGGTGGCTGAACCGGTGGTGGTGGCCGAACCGGAGGTTGCGGCCCAGCAGGCCGAAAGACTGGTGGCGGCGGTCGTACTAGAGGCTGTGGCATGGCATGACGCTGAGCGACCCCACCTGAACAGCTCCCAGCCCTAGCCCGCCCCTCAAGGAGCGGATACCAGACGCGCTACTCGCGGTCTGGAACCGTCTTTTGGGGTGGGTGGAGGGAGGTCAGGAGGGGGGCCGAATCCTCCACTTTTAATTGTCCACAAAGTATTTTTTCTTCTACCTGGGTTTTATTGGGTGAAAAAAAAAATTGTGACTTGGGCGTGGCTTGAGTCCTGGGTGGCAGGGCATGGAATTTGGGTGGCTTGGGATGACATGCTCTAATGTTCAAAATCATATTTTGGTAGTTTTTTATCATATTTATGGGATTAGAGTCTTTTGCTGGAGGTGAGTGATCAAAAGAAAAAGTATTGAAAAAAAAATCCTGGTCTGTGACGTCATCAGGGCGAAGCCGGGCTGGCTGCTGCTTGCTTCCGCCCGGAGGGGGAGGGGCTTGTGGGAGCGGCGTGTCCTGCTGGCTCGCGGAAGTCTTTCCTCGTTCTTGGCGACGCTTCCGGGACGGGAACGACGCGCCGATCGGCACCAGCTTGCCTCCATTCCCCCACATCATCCCCCTGCGCTCCCTGGGGGAAAAGCGCAGCGTCTCGGTCTTCATGGCGCGCAGCACCTCCCAAGAAGCCTCATCCAAACTGTCCAACTTTCGTGCGGAGAAATTGTTATGCTGGCGACCTACTGTCAAGACTTGGTTCTTGGGTTTTGTTTCTCCGGAAGGCAACGGAAAATTGGCACGGGCAAGACGTGAATTAAGAAACATGATTTAATATTAACACTCAAAAACTACAAAAAAAGGAAGCAAACAAAAGGCACGCACAATGGCGGAAATACAAAACTTGGGTATAAACACAAAACTTGCACAAAGGCAGAAACTATGAACAATAAAACAAAAACACTAACTGTGGCATTAATAAACAAAACTTACTTGACAAGGAACTGTGAACATGACATGAAGTAGAGGGATGAAAAAGTGTGAGGTCGCCAGGACGAACAACAGAAACAGACAGATTTAAATAGTGACATGATCAGTGAAAACAGGTGCGTGACTCAAAACGTGAAACAGGTGCGTGAGAAGACAGGTGAAAATTAATGAGTTGCTATGGAAACAAACAAAACAAGGAAGTGCAACCAGGAACTAAAAAGAGTCCAAAAAACAAACACATGGCCAAAACATAAACATGAACAGACATGACAGTAATGCTTGAAATGGCCAATATGCATACAATTTATATAGTAATATGAAGGTGCCAGTTGCTACATTATGTACATACGTATTTGAAACATTGTTGGAGGTTTTTGGAGGTTTTTTAGAGTACTTATTAGACTAAATTGATCGAATCCCCATTAGTTGCACTGTTAGCCACCTCTTGTTAGCGTTTATTTACGATTTAGAATGCATTAAAGATAGAAAAACATATGTGTTCTTGTCTCACCTAAGGACTGTGAATGATAGGCAAAATTCCAAAATAAGTGCAGTCCCCCTAGAATACTCACTTTAGCTGACAAGAGGTCAAAATGATGTCTGTGTATGGATTACATCAGGGGCAGTTCCCCTTATAAATAATAAATGGGTTATACTTGTATAGCGCTTTTCTACCTTCAAGGTACTCAAAGCGCTTTGACAGTATTTCCACATTCACCCATTCACACACACATTCACACACTGATGGCGGGAGCTGCCATGCAAGGCGCTAACCAGCAGCCATCAGGGGCAAGGGTGAAGTGTCTTGCCCAAGGACACAACGGACGTGACTAGGATGGTAGAAGGTGGGAATTGAACCCCAGTAACCAGCAACCCTCCGATTACTGGCACGGCCACTCTTATCAACTTCGCCACACCGTCCCCTTCAACATTAAAAAAATTACTAAGCAACTCACCTTACATTTTCACAGTGATTCATTTTTTTTTTTACCCTTAAATGACCGTCAAAAAGTTTCTGTTTATATTAGATGTCTCATGGCTACCTGATTTTGAGTAGCTCATCAAAGGGTCAACAAATTGTTTCATAAAATAAATACAATTTAAATGTTGCTATTGATACAGTATAATTAGAACCCAAATTGTTCACATGGTGTTTCTTTTTGTCAAAATAGCAATACAGCTTTTTAATGGTGACAATTTGACCATTATTTCCATTGCATTATTTCCATTATGTTCTATGGAGAAAAAAATATTGCCGTATTTTTCGGACTATAAGTCGCTGTTTTTTTCATAGTTTGGCCGGGGGTGCGACTTATACTCAGGAGCGACTTATGTGTGAAATTATTAACACATTACCGTAAAATAGCAAATAATATTATTTAGCTCATTCACGTAAGGCAGTGGTTCTCAAATGGGGGTACATGTACCCCTGGGGGTACTTGAAGGTATGCCAAGGGGTACGTGAGATTTTTTTAAAATATTCTAAAAATAGCAACAATTCAAAAATCCTTTATAAATATATTTATTGAATAATACTTCAACAAAATATGAATGTAAGTTCATAAACTGAACATCAAATCAAGTAGGCTATTCCATTCATTACCATAAACCCAGAGTTTCCCCCATGCCATGATGGTTTGACCCTCACTAAAATAAAAAGAACTGTGAAAAGAAATGCAACAATGCAATATTCAATGTTGACAGCTAGATTTTTTGTGGACATGTTCCATAAATATTGATGTTAAAGATTTATTTTTTTGTGAAGAAATATTTAGAATTAAGTTCATGAATCCAGATGGATCTCTATTACAATCCCCAAAGAGGGCACTTTAAGTTGATGATTACTTCTATGTGTAGAAATCTTTATTTATAATTGAATCACTTGTTTATTTTTCAACAAGTTTTTAGTTATTTTTATATCTTTTTTTCCAAATAGTTCAAGAAAGACCACTACAAATGAGCAATATTTTGCACTGTTATACAATTTAATAAATCAGAAACTGATGACATAGTGCTGTATTTTACTTCTTTATCTATTTTTTTCAACCAAAAATGCTTTGCTCTGATTAAGCGGTACTTGAATTAAAAAAATGTTCACAGGGGGTACATCACTGAAAAAAGGTTGAGAACCACTGACGTAAGGGACTAGACGTATAAGATTTCATGGGATTTAGCGATTAGGAGTGACAGATTGTTTGGTAAACGTATAGCATGTTCTATATGTTATAGTTATTTGAATGACTCTTACCATAATATGTTACGTTAATATACCAGGCACATTCTCAGTTGGTTATTTATGCGTCATATAATGTACACTTATTCAGCCTGTTGTTCGCTATTCTTTATTTATTTTAAATTGCCTTTCAAATGTCTATTCTTGGTGATGGGTTTTATCAAATAAATTTCCCCAAAAATTGGACTTGTACTCCAGTGCTACCTTTATATGTTTTTTTCCTTCTTTATTATGCATTTTCGGCCGGAGCGACTTATACTCCGAAAAATACGGTAGACTCAATGAAATCAAATACTTAGTTCTAACAATGACATCAACCCGTGATAAAAAACAAATTTCACAAACATATGACATAATAGGCTAATGAAACAACAAGGTTTTTTTTTACCCTCAAAAGACACATTTTTTCACATTTGTACATTGTTTGCGTGCAGTGCATTACATTCTATTCCAACCTTCTTCCAGGGTGCCAGCATTGGCAGACATATATATCCTATTGTATTATTATATAGATACCACAGAGAGGTCTCTTACCCAAGACAGGGCAACTTTACTTATCTCCAGTACTGAAAGCTGAAGCTCATTGTAACCAAAACGGTGACGACAGCCTTCCACCTTTAGAACAGGGAGGCATAACGTGAGCTTAACATTGCTGTTGTTGGACGCCCTTGGCCCTTTTCTGCCGAACCAACATGCCTCGGCATTAAGTTGGACAGGGCCCTCACTTTTCGCCGACACCTGGAGTCACTGTGCAAAAAGCTAACAACACGCGTTGGGCTTCTAAGGCAACAGGGCTGTATCGAGCTAGGGTGCTGTTATGTATGACACTTCGCACAGCTACCCTTGCTTTGGTCCACTTTGCTGCCAAGTACTGCACACCTGCTTGGTGTCATGGAAACCTCAATCGTCTCATAGATAAGGCAATTAACGACACTTTGCGCTTAGCGACTGGATGCTTGCGTCTCACACCAACGGACAATTTGTTTGTATTAGCAGGTTTTTAACCACCTAAGCCACTCTGTCTCCAGCATGCTGAGCTATGGGGCCTGGGCATCTTCTGCAAGGTCAGCTCCTGTCTCCTGCTTTTAAAGGACACTGGCAGCTTAAATCAACACACCCATTACCCCTGCTGCACTGGAATTGCTAAACGACCCCAACCAGTCAAGCATCGATGTAGGCAAGGCAAGGCAACTTTATTTGTATAGCGCTTTTCATTAAGGCTGAAACGACGCGTCGACGTAGTCGACGTCATCGGTTACGTAAATACGTCGACGCCGTTTTTGTGCGTCGACGCGTCGCATAATGACGTCACACTACCGTCATGGCGAAGCGCAAAGCAGACGATCAAAGAAGACGATGCGAGCGGTGCGAGCGAGGGGGGAAAAGCATGCCAAAAGTGGTCAAAAGTGTGGGAGTATTTCAATAAACGGCCTAATAATGTTGTTGTATGCACACTGTGTCGAGCGGAAATGGCCTATCATAGCAGCACAACGGCTATGAACGAACATTTGAAAGAAAACCATCAACTAGTCAATCGTCCGCGCGAGCATACGTTGTCATCATTACACAAAAACATGAATGTGTCATTTGTATCTGCTAGGGGTGTAACGGTACGTGTTTTGTATTGAACCGTTTCGGTACGGGGCTTTCGGTTCGGTACGGGGGTGTACCGAACGAGTTTCTAAGCTAAAGTCTTAGCAAGCTGCTTTGCTCCGTCTGCCTCTGTCTCAGCACGCAGCATTGTCCCACCCACACAACCATCTGATTGGTACACAAGCAGCATTGTCCCACCCACACAACCATCTGATTGGTACACACGAAGCATTATCAGCCAATCAGCAGTGCGTATTCAGAGCGCATGTAGTCAGCGCTTCAGCGTGGAGCAGATAGGTGTTTAGCAGGTGAGCATCAGGCAGCGGACTCTCCCCAAATGATAATAAACACCTCCCAGTCAACTACTAGTAACATCACTATGAGCCCGTTGACCTTCTAGAAACTTCAACTGCAGCTCAGCTCACTCGCAATCCTGGCTTGAGGTGAAGGCTAATTAGCTCTCAGTTCCAGCCACATCGACCCCTTCTGAGCGCCTATTTTCAGCTGCTGGGAATATTGTAAATAAGAAAAGAAGCAAAGCATGTAGACATGCTAACCTTTCTTCATTACAACTGTTAGACACTCACTGGAATGAGTAGAATTGGTTATTGTGTACTGTGTTGGACTGGATGTTTATTTTGCACATTTTAAAAGCAATACTTAATGTTTACAGTGCTCCAGAATATTTAGATTGGCACTTTTTTGTATTGGATGTTTATCTTTATTTTTGCACATTTTAGCAAATAAGCAATACTTTCACTTTTGTTGAAATGTTTACACTGTTGTTACAGAATATTTCGTTTTGCACTTTTTTGTATTGGATGTTTATCTTTATTTTTGCACATTTTAAAGCAAAATAAGCAATACTTTTACTTTTGAAATGCTTATACTATTGCAGAATATTAAGATTTGCACTGGATGTTGACTCTTATATTTGCACATTAAAAAGCAAATAAGCTACTTTTAATTTTGTTAAATTTTAAAAGTTTTAAATGTTTACATTGTTACAGAATATTTAGTCATGTTGTTGTCAATGTTGACTGGGTGGCCATACTTCTTTTTTTTTGTAAATAAAAGCCATGCCTTTTGAAAAAACGGGCCTACATTTATTTTTTCATCTTCATTTTGAATAAAAAAATAATCGGTAAAAGGAAAAATAATCTATAGATTAATCGAAAAAATAATCTATAGATTAACCGATTAATCGAAAAAATAATCTATAGATTAATCGATAGAAAAATAATCGTTAGCTGCAGCCTTACTTTTCATACACAAGGCAGACTCAAAGTGCTTCACAGACAACAAAGTGAAATGAAAGAAAATAAAATCAAAATTAAAATGCAGACAATAAAAATAAAAACAGTGCGGACGTTAAAAGTTAAAAGATTAAAAGTTTTAGCTGAAAGCTAAGGTGAACATAAAAGTCTTCAGTCTAGTTTTAAAAGTAGTCAGAGTTGGGGAAAGTCTGACATCTTCAGGAAGTTTATTCCAGCTATTTGTTGAATGATGCTCTCCCTTGATTTGAGTTTACTCTGGGAACCGCTAACAGATTGGTCTCAGAAGATCTTAGTGATCTAGAGGGCTTATATAGTGGGAGCATATCAGTGATATACTTCGGCCCTAGACCATGTAGTGATTTATATGTGAGCAGGAGGATTTTGAAATCAATTCTCTGATGTACAGGGAGCCAATGTAAGGATTTAAGAATTGGTGTAATGTGCTCACATTTTTTGGTCTTTGTTAGAACTCTAGCAGCAGCGTTCTGAACAAGCTGTAGCTGCCTGACAGTTTTTTTGGGAAGACCTGCAAGGAGACCATTACAATAGATGTAGCAAACTGGGCGGATTACAAATGGAACGTGGAGAGGCAAGAAAACTCTTCCAGACACCGTGCTTTCATTCCAAAGATCAGCACATCACCACCAAGAATAGGACTTCTCAGGCCCGCTTGGGTCAACCTTAACCGTCTTCGAACTGCCGTTGGCCTCTTCCGCTTAACAATGCGCAATTGGGGTATGGCTTCCACTGCGGCCTGTGAGTGTGATGCAGAGGAGCAGGCTGCAGACCCTGTGATAACATCCTGCCCTACTTAATCGCCACCCTAATGGGACACATGGTCTGACAACTGTGGACAAGAACATGGGCAGTTGGCTGACAAACGCATGCCCAGTTATATAAAAGGTTCTACACCCTCCTGAGGAGAACATCTTTCTCCAAACGAATAAGAAGTACAGATACGAAATCCTGTAAACGATAAATAATTGCAAAAACATCATAATGAGCCCTTCAACAACACATGGTATTAGCAAACACAAACAGGATACATCCTGCACCGTTCCTGATGTTGTGCATTGTTTCATGTGTCTCTTTACAGCCCTGTTGGGAAAGCTGTTCAAACAATGGCAACTTCTTTGTAACAGTGATGTTAGTTTATTTCAAGGTAAAACTGCACAAGCGCTATACTGGGTGTGTGCTAATGTTTTTGATGTTTTGATGTAGCAGATAGTCATGAGCAACGTCAAATCGGGTATTATGTGCTATTATTTTTTTTCAAAGAAGGATCATTTTTCTTGTATAATATTTTGTCGTTTCCTATCTGGCAACAGTGCAGGACGCTCACACTTCAATGCAGAGTACCGACATTGGACAAAAACAAATGTTTCAAATCCAGCAAATGTGTGACTCCAAGTCCTCCATAGAGCTTTTCAAAATTGACAGTGCAGCTTCATAAATCAAGTTGACTCCCAACTTTTTATGTAATGTTGGCTATGGTAGGCAACATATGTTCTTTAGTACTGGTCAACATGTCATGATCCGTTTTGTTATGTTCTGTTAGTTTTGGACTCTATTAGTTCCTGTTTTTGTGCACCCTTGTTTGTTTTAGTTACCATGGTTACTTATTATTTCCACCTGTCTCTGATTAGTGTTCGCCCGCTCACCTGCTTCCCGAGCACTAATCAGAGGCATTATTTAAGCCTGCCTTTGCCGGTCAGTCGGCCTGGCGTCATTATTTGCTTCATGCAACCTGCTATACGTAAGTTGTTTGTTCCATGCCAAAGTTACGTGATTATTTCTTGTCCATAGTCCATGCTAAGTGTTAGCTTCGAGTGTGATCAGGCACGTTGTTCTGTCGGCTCGTTTTCAGTTTTTTGTACCTCTTTGAGTTTTGATAATTAAATCATGTTCCTACCTGCACGCCATGTCCGGAGTGGTCAGTCTGCATCCCGGGAGAACGAACCCCGCAGTAAGCTGCGAAAACCCCGTCGTGACACAACAAGTATATATTAGAGCTAAGATGATTGATTTATGAATGATCGATCACCTGAAAACAAACAAAATAATATATTGTGTTGATTGAAGTGGCTTGCACAGGAAAAATAGCAACATAAAGTTAAAGTTAAAAGTTAAAGTACCACTGATAGTCACACACACACTAGGTAGGTGTGGTGAAATTACCCTCTGCATTTGACCCATTCTCTTGTTCCACCCCCTGGGAGGTGAGGGGAGCAGTGAGCAGCAGCGGTGGCCGCGCTCGGGAATCATTTTGGTGATTTAACCCCCAATTCCAACCCTTGATGCTGAGTGCCAAGCAGGGAGGTAATGGGTCTATGGGTAAAGGGTTAAAATATACTATAAACTCTCTCCAAAAGTTAAATTTTCTTTAATAAAACTACTTTAATAAGGGAAGGATTACATTGATCACTTTACACTAGAGCTGGTCGATATGGGAAAAAGTCATATCACAATATTTTTTTTTTTACAAATCAGTCAATATGGCTAAGTATCACGACTTAAATGAAATCACTATTTGTGTCATGTTTAAATGTTACAAAGCTAATAGGTGAGATGTGAAAAGCAGTGTTAATTAGGGATGATGTTTGATAAGAAATTATCGAGTTCGAGCCTATTATCGAATCCTCTTATCGAACCGATTCCTTATCGATTCTCTTATCGTGTCCAGATAGGTTGTTGTATATGGAAAAAAACACAATATTTGGTTTAACAAATCACTTAACATTCTCTACTGCTCGCTACTATAGTATTACCATATCTGAGTTATTGTGCAGAAATGTGGGGAAATAACTACAAATGTGCAATTCGTTAACCGTGTTACAAAAAAGATCAATTAGACTGATACATAATGTTGGATGTAGAGAACATGCAAACGCTTTATTTATTGAGTCAAAAATATTAAAGTTTGATGATTTGGTAAAATTGCAAACAGCTAAAATGATGTGGAATTAAATGATGGAATGGATTAAGTAAAGAACTTAAACATTGTACTGATATAAGTTTGTACATTGAGTGAATAGGTAGTTCTAGCTCAGAGTAATTTATGATTTAAAGAAAAGGGGTGGGATTAAATAAGTGTAAACTTCTTTTCACTCCTTTTCAAATATGTAAAAAAAAAGAAAAGAAAAAAAAGAAAAAGAAAGTCCAATGCTCATTTGTTTTTGTTTTTTATTCTCCATTGTTTTCATTTTGTTATAATGGCTGTTAAGGCTATAGCACTGTATTGGATCAGGCTTGCTCTTGTTTTTATGCATATTTGAAATAAAAATATATCAATCAATCAATCAATCAAAATATGATCCAGTTTAAGAGGTTGTTCAAATGAATAGTGCTTACAAAGTACAAAGGAGAAGAATTATGAGAAATACTCTCAACCTTATTGAAAATAAGATATTCTTCATCTCAGTATATTAATAATGACTGAATTAATTAATTACATATTACAAAACGGTTGTATATACTAATTCACAGATATTTTATTATTAAAAGGTCTGTAAATGATGTATATATTTGTAAACGCTATGAAGTGGGAAAGGGGTAGGATTAAATAAGCTATACTTCCTCCTACTCCTGTAAAGTGAAATGATATTAAACTGTGATGTATTATGATGTGGTCGGATCATGTTTTGTTTAGTTATGTTCTGTTAGTTTTGGACTTCCTTAGTTGTTTTGTGCACTTCGGGGGTTTGTTTTAGTCACCATGGTTACTTATGATTTTCACCTGCATTGTACGCACACCTGTTGCTCATCAGAGACTCTATTCAAGCCTGCCTTTTCCGGTCACTTGTCGTGGCTTCATTGTTTGCATTTGCAACAGTTACGTTGGCATTCTGGTTTTCGAGCTCATGATTCCTGTGCTAAAGTTACCTTAGCTTCTAGTATATCTGTGCTAGGTAAGTTTTTGCTTTAGCTTCTCGCTTTCCTTTTGTTTCGTTCCTGTCTGTTGTAATGTGTATGATTTATGAGAAATAAATCATCTCCTACCTGCACGCTTTTGTCCGGAGCCCTCAGTTTTGCGTCCCGGGAGAACGAACGCTGCACCCCACCGTGACAAATGACTGAGCTACGTGACGTCATTTCTTGTGATGTCTCACGGGGCATTTCTTGTCGGGACGGGATTCGTTCCCAGGGATTCAAATAAAGGACCGACTCTTTTTCTTTACTATAGTGGTCTCGATAACGGGTACCGGTTCTCAAAAAGGGATTCGAGTCCGAGGACTCGGTTCTTTTCTTATCGAACAACCGGGAAAATCGGTTTCGAGCATCATCCCTAGTGGTAATTGCTCTAAGACTGCAAGGGAAGCTCAACCCCACTTAAGATATAAATATGCGCAAGACTGTGTTCAACTTTTGTTGAAAATTAGCTATCCTCGCGAGAGCTGACACGACTTTCTTCTCATTCATTGTGGTAGTGTCAGTGCATTGAAGCAGTGTTGAAGCTGAGCACCCTTTGACTTCAATGTGGGAGCATAGGGTGGGGTTTTCCACTGCTGGCAAAATAGATTGATCATTGGATAAATGCCTCTCTCATGCTCGGCGTCTGTGAAAATGAATGGAAAGTGGGCTTTGCCTCGGCTGGCCTGGACGGTGGGCTTCCGCATGATGATTGGATGATCTGTCAGAGGCTGAATCCCTTTCTGATTGACAGCGAAAGGAGCGAATCAGCGATCTTGAAAAATTTACATTTTGTTGTTCCGAACTGATATGAAGTATTTCACAATTCTTTAACTGACATCCTTCCATCCATCCACTTTCTACCGCTTGTCCCTCTCAGGGTCGCGGGGAGTGCGGTTTCTTTGTGAAATCTAACATCTTTAAATATGTTATCTCTTATTGGGGACTGTACTTGTGTTTAGAGAGTAGTTGAAAATGAGCTTCCCTTACTTGAAAGACCAGCAGCCGCCAAGAATGAAGACACCAGAAGGTTGTTTTTTTAACCAAAATATGTATTTTTCGTCAGGAGTTGACCATGATTGATCAACTGATGAACATTGTACACTGTTACAGATAATTTTGCAATATATATATCATTAGAGTTTTTACGCTCAGCCCTACTTCACACACAAAAATAGTTGCAACTGTACACTTGTGTGCACTAAGTGTCATCTTTGGTCAAATGTCTCGGTCTGTGAGTGAAAGCTGGTACAGTTTGTTCTACCTGAGCTCAAGGAGTACGCTACACAGACCAAAGATATGGACCACTGTTGAAATGACAGCAAACAGCATGCAAAAATGACAAATATATAAAAGAAAATGCATTGGAAGTAGAGATGTCCGATAATATCAGCCGATAAATGCTTTAAAATGTAATATCGGAAATTATCTGTATTGGTTTCAAAAGATAAAATGTATGACTTTTTAAAATGCCGCTGTACGGAGTGGTACACGGACGTAGGGAGAAGTACAGACCGCCAATAAACCTTAAAAGGCGCTGCCTTTGCGTGCCGGTCCAATCACATAATATCTACGGCTTTTCACACACACAAGTGAATGCAAAGCATACTTGGTCAACAGCCATACAGGTCACACAGAGTGGCCGTATAAACAACTTTAACACTGTGACAAATATGCGCCACACTGTGAACCCACACCAAACAAGAATGACAAACACATTTCGGGAGAACATCCGCACCGTAACACAACACAACAGAATAAATACCCAGAACCCCGTGCAGCACTAACTCTTCCGGGACGCTACAATATACACCCCCCGCTACCCCATCCCCCCACACCTCAACCCCGCCCACCACAACCTCCTCATGTTCTCTCAGGGAGAGCATGTCCCAAATTCCAAGCTGCTGTTTTGAGGTATGTTAAAAAAATTATGCACTTTGTGACTTCAATAATAAATATGGCAGTGCCATGTTGGCATTTTTTTCCATAACTTGAGTTGATTTATTTTGGAAAACCTTGTTACATTGTTTAATGCATCCAGCGGGGCATCACAACAAAATTAGGCATAATAATGTGTTAATTCCACGACTGTATATATCGGTATCGGTTGATATCGGAATCGGTAATTAAGAGTTGGACAATATCGGAATATCGGCAAAAAAGCCATTATCGGACGTCTCTAATTTTGAAGTTCTGTCTCTCTGCTCTGGTCCCTCCATGTGTGTGATGTGTGTACCGTATGTGTAATCTAAGATGGTAAATATATCAGGATATAAAAATAACCTACATAGTTTCATTTGGCACATTTGAGTTACACCGGTTAACGTGTCACGAAAGCCGCCAAGTCAGCACTTATGCATATGTGTTTTACTGCACATCTTACAGCCATGTGTATTAATGCAGCCTACTTTATAGAAATCTGTATTAAGAAAATAAGGAAAATACTCTATAACTGGATGCATCTGAAGAGTAAGCCTCTCAGTCTTTAAGCCAAAAATGTAAGATATGTAAATGTATTCCTATTTTGATGTCCACACCCGCAAACTATGCTTGTTGTGTGCGGAAGTGCATGTGCACAGGCCGAGTGGACTGAACGTCTCTGGTTGCCGCTGGTTACCACCTCTGTGGTGTGGAACACAGTGTCACAGAGCGGTATCAATCATTGGGCCTGACACATGGAGAGAATGGAAATAAACAGATCCATCTTCACGTGTCCTCTTTCGTCTGCTACAAAACACTTAGGCCTTGTTTACACTGTAGGTCATTTCCGATTTTTTGACCTGTATCTGATTTGTGAACAGTGCAATTCCAATTTTCGTATGTGGATATAAATACAATGTCTAATGTCTGAACGCTCCAGTCGCGTTCATCCGACTAGAATGTCATCAAATTGCGTAAAGCGTCATAATCCTTCGCCAAAATAGATGGTTACAAAATAAATAGTTGACAAATGAGCAGAAAACAGGCGACAATAATATGATTTGGGGAACTCACGTTATTGTTCCGCCACTCCCGTCTCCGACTGCTCGCCCACACGCTCTTTGGCGCAGACGTCGAAGTAAATTAGCAAACTACACCAGTCCAAAATGTTTGCCCTCTTCCTTCCTAATCTTCTCTGCGCAATATTTCAGTCCAGAAAATGTTGACTTTGATTGCACAAAATCCTTGAAATTGTCACAAATGTGCCCAGGACATAAAAATTCTAGAATTATAGCCATTATTACTTCTGTGTGTTCACATTAGACATAATTTTTTTTTTTTGTAATGTAAATGACTCCATAAAAAGATCGGATTTGACAAAAAAAGTCAGAATTGGACATTCTACCCTGCAGTGTGAACGTAGCCTTAGACCAGTGGGGTCCGAAGCGCAGCCCAATGACCATTTGCCGTCCATAACTTGTTTATTTACATTCTAAAAATACAATCAAGCAAGAAAACTAAAAATAAAAGATATATCTATCTATCTATCTATATATATATATATATATATATATATATATATATATATATATTTTGATTAAGGGTTATAAAAGTTTGATTGATTGATGATTGATCGATAGTTCCTTGAATTAAATCTGGCACAGGCAAACTCACCATAACATTAGGTACACATGCATAACCTCAGTTGTCACCCCTCCAACAGACAATTAATTGCAGGGTATATCACCGACTAGAAATATATACCGTATTTTTCAGACTATAAGTCGCATTTTTTTTCATAGTTTTAATAAGTGCGACTTATACTCAGGAGCAACTTATGTGTGAAATTATTAACACATTACCGTAAAATATCAAATAATATTATTTAGCTCATTCACGTAAGAGACTAGACGTATAAGATTTAATCGGATTTAGCGACTAGGAGTGACAGATTGTTTGGTAAACGTATAGCATGTTCTATATGTTATAGTTATTTGAATGACTCTTACCATAATATGTTACGTTAACATACCAGGCACGTTCTCAGTTGGTTATTTATGAGTCATATAACGTACACTTATTCAGCCTGTTGTTCACTATTCTTTATTTATTTTAAATTGCCTTTCAAATGTCTATTCTTGGTGTTGGGTTTTATCAAATAAATTTCCCCAAAAAATGTGACTTATACTCCAGTGCGACTTATATATGTTTTTTTCCTTCTTTATTATGTATTTTCGGCCGGTGCGATTTATAATCCGAAAAATACGGTATGTATTTGTGACAAATAAAACATTGAACATGAAATGTTCTTTTGTACAAATATATGGCCTTCTCCTGAATAAACAACACCAGTGAGTAGTGTCTCGGTGGCAAGGCTGTAATATAATATATATATAATATATCCATCCATCCATTTTCTACTGCTTGTCCCTTTCGGGGTCGCAGGGGAGGGGTGCTGGAGCCTATCTCAGCTGCATTCGGGCGGTAAGCGGCGTACGCCCTGGACAAGTCGCCACCTCATCGCAGGTCCATATATAATATAGCATAATATAATATAATACAAAGTATACAATGTCAAATATTACATTATATGTATCAATTAATGTTTTGTATTAGAGATGTTAATATTTTGTACTAGAGATTGACATGACAATTTGACGTATATCGGTATCAGCCTCTTTTTAATAAGTATTGACATTTTTTCCCTTCAACTACAATATAATTTAATTAGCAGATTCCATATACACACATATGATACCAGTATTAAATATTTACAAAAATAAATAATAAGTGAAGTAGAGAGTAATTACCACTACAGAAGAACCAGGAGGTTTGTCCAACATGAGAAAAGTTACTTTTTCTTTTCACTGCAGCGCTCATGCGGCCAGCCTTTTTCCTGAGCACTGTTGGGTCACTTGTGAACAGTATATCTCTTCTGATTAGCTTTCAAAACTAAAATTTCTTGCCGGGAAATCCAGTTTTGGTCATTCTTTTGGTCCGTCTTACAGGTTCCATTCTGTTTGTTTCACTACTGCAAGGATCAAGCCTCCATTCGCAGCACTTGGCGCGTGGGCTCATTAAAGGAGCGCGACAGTGTCATGTTTCATGATTCCATCAAATCACAACATGACATACCTGGATGGGCATTAAGATCAATCAATCAAAGTTTATTTATATAGCCCTTAATCACAAGTGTCTCAAAGGGCTGCACAAGCCACAACAACATCCTCGGCTCAGATCCCACATCAGGGCAAGAAAAAACTCAACCCAATGGGAATAACGAGAACAAAACAAAAACAAAAACAAAAAAAATCCCAACTTTGTGTCAAACTATTGACAAATAGGGGACTTATTATTAAAGTATAGAAGAAAATGCAGCATGTTCATACTTTCTCTAACATCCAAATATGTCGGGCAGCATAAAAAAATGTCTCGCCTGAAAGCTACGTGAAGAAGCCCAGAATGTATTTTATTTAAGTGTTTGCAATATTTCAGAATTCCTCATTAGGAAACCTTACAATGTATTGAATCCATAAACTGCTATAAAATGGTATGCAATTGAGTAGATGGCAAGTTGTTGCAATGTAGAGTAATCAGTGCTGACGGTGCGACAAATTTAATCGCAAATGCAGCAAAAAAAACCAAAAAAACCCTTTCATCGCATTTTGCTCCTAAGAGAAATACATCCAAATTTGATAAAACTCGAGTAGAATGTTCCCCATTTGTATCGCGTGTTTGAAACAAATTTAAACCATAACCATTGAAAAATTGGACTGTGATTGACACGGAAGTGTTGATCACTCGCGCTGAAAGCTGTGTAGTTTACAGTTACAGTAGGCCTTATGGTGGCATTGTTTTTATATGTATGAGTGCACTTGTGTATGTAGTTAGAGTGTAAATAATGAAATTGTGATATTTAAGACATTTCATATTGCTACACAATTTGTTCTGTGCTACAAAAAATTGTCTGTGCTACTAATTTTTTTCATTTAGTAGCTCTTAGTAGCATTTAGTGAAAAAGCTAAGCGTACAGCACTGGTAATCCCATATTTATACCAATTTTCCCAGGAAATTTTTGATGCTCGTCTCACCCGCAACATTAGACACACGTAATAAAGTTGTTTGTGAAATCCCCTCATGTTGTTTGATGTTAAATTAACCACAACATTAGCGCAGCATAAAACATTATGTCACTACTGGTCCAATGTTTACTCAAAATAATGCAAAAAAACAACTTTTTAAAGCCTTGTCCAGCTGTTTACTGACGTATACTATTCATGAAAAATCGGTTAATGCTTTCATAGAAAAAGATCAATGCTTTGAAAAAACAGGAGCAGTCACACACTATAGTTAAAAGTAAAAATTACTTGTAACATAAACACGGAAAAACACGGAATAGGTAAAAAATAAAATGTTTAAAAAAAACAACAAGTTAATAACAAGTACAGTGCCCAATAAAAACAGCTTCCCGATCCTTTAAAACAGGGGTCCCCAAACTACGGCCCGCGGGCCGGATCCGGCCCCCGAACATCCAAAATCCGGCCCACGGGAAGTCCCAAGTTAAAAAAAGTGTTGTTTTTTTTTTTTTAAATCTTTCCTTTCTAATCCATTTTCTACCACTTGTTACTCTTGGTGTCTCCTAGCCGCTCAGGCAAATCATATTGTCTAAAAATGAAATTTCCCATCGATAACGTGACAATGTTAAATGTCAAAACGGATTAAAAAGACAATGTATATATATATATATATATATATATATATATATATATATATATATATATATATATATATATATATATATATATATATATATATATATATATATATATGTATATATATAGCCCGGCCCCCGACCAAATTTTTTTAACCCAATGCGGCCCACGAGTCAAAAAGTTTGGGGACCCCTGCTTTAAAATGCACTGAAACTCCCCCAAAGCGATGAGATCAGGTAGCCTCAGATTTTTTTGGAATTCATTCCATGACCATGGAGCAGCAAATCTGAAGGCTTTTTACCGAGATTTGTGTTGGCTCTCGGAACCAACACACCAAGAATGTCCTGTGACCTCAAACTGTAGCGACTGGAGACTCTACACATAAAAAGAACATAAATTAGGGGGAACCAGACCAAGAAGTGATTTATATATTAAAAACATCCATCAAGAAATTCTGCGCACTGACAAAGATGGACCATCAGCCTTTGCATACAAAATGTACCGGTAATAGTGGACAAGGTTTCCACAACCAGTAATTAAACGTAAGGCACAGTCATATACAGTATCTGTTTTTAAGTGTTCTTAAAAAGCATGTCTCCATAATCTAGCAAAGGCATAAAAGTGGTCAGAATCAAGCCTTTCCTAACTTGTAGAAAAAAACAGGACTCGTTTCTAAAAAAACCAAACAATTTCATTTTAACTTTAGCTGTGATTTAAAAGACAAAGTCTCATCAATAACAATCTGCAAGTACTTATATGTTGTGACCATTTCAAGTTCACCATTATGAGCAGTTGATATCGATATTGGCCCTGAAAAAAACATATCGGTCAATCTTATTATTATATTGTTAATCATCATTACTTTTGGAAAAGAGTCAAAACACACATATAAAAAGCATTTGTACAAATAAGAGCCATTTTTTAATAGTTGCTTCACCTAATTAAGTGGTACATTATAGCTTTTATTAATACTCAAAAGTCATACAATTGTCAAAAATAATTTTTAATGACGTATTTAACTCAACTAATTTATTTGATATAATTTGCCTGTTTTTACAATATATACAGAATTTGCATTGGCAGCGGCACTCCCATGCGCCCCCTATTGACAAACACGTTCATTGTTCAGCCCATGGCTAAAAATGATTTATCCGCAATAACAATGTGTTCTGCATGCCTCGGTAAAGCCACAGTAGCCAGGTCTATTTTATCTTGGCACTTTACACCAGGAAAGAAAAAACAGAGCACTGAATGTGTTTACCAGTCTTCTGAAGGTCGATCACCACATGAGCCCAAATGCTTGGTCATATTTCAGAACACACCCATGAGAAGTAAATGCTTGGCTGCCATATTCCTTTATAAAAAGCAGTAGACTTTCAATCATTGTATTTAACCATAAAAAAAATAATTCTACTAAGTTGATGAAGCTCCTGCCATATGCCAGTTGTTTTTTTTTATGCAAATATATTGACTAACTGTTTTGCTTGATTGATTAGTAAGTGTTTGCACGTCTTTGTCAGTCTATAAATCATCTTCAGGTGCAGGTGTGCATTAAGTAAGAATGGACCTTTTCTCTCTCGCACAGTGACTTATGGTAGGTTAAAATTCATACCTCCAAACAACATGCTCTTTGGATCCCCAAACAGTTTCAAAGTGCTAAACCCCTCTGGGGAATACCTAAGTAAATAGCAGTAGAGTAGCTAAATGACAACAAGTCCTCAGGGAGTTCATGTTTTGTCCTACTTATTTTACTTATGTCTCTCAAACTTCAGTCCTCAAAAAAATAGCAAACATGTCATGATTTAACCCTTTGAATACCCATTTAATCTTATGTCATTTTTTTTTATTTTGAAAGATTTGCATTAAATTAGTAATCATCAATAAGTAAATTGAGAACTGCAAGTAAATGTTAAACGGCTGGGGTACTAGGTTAAAGGCCTACAGTCTGATAGTTTATATATCAATGAAGAAATCTTAACATTGCAACACATGCCAAAACGGTCGGGTTAACTTATAAAGTGCAATTTTAAATTTCCCGCTAAACTTCCGGTTGAAAATGTCTTTGGATGATGACATATGCGCGTGACGTAGCCAGTGAAACAGAAGTATCGGTACCCCATTAAATACAACACAAAATAGCTCTGTTTTCATCTCATAATTCCACAGTATTCTGGACATCTGTGTTGGTGAATCTTTTGCAATTTGTTTAATGAACAATGGAGACTGCAAAGAAGAAAGTTATAGGTGGGATCGGTGTATTAGCGGCTGGCTGCAGCAACACAACCAGGAAGACTTTGACTCGGATAGCAGACGCGCTAGTCGACGCTAGCCACCGACCGCACCGATGATCGTGGTGAAGTCCTTCGTCCTTCCGTCGATCGCTGGAACGCAGGTGAGCATGGGTGTTGATGAGCAGATGAGGGCTGGCTGGCGTGGGTGGAGCGCTAATGTTTTTATCATAGCTCTGTGAGGTCCCGTTATACTAAGTTAGCTTCAGTGGCGTCGTTAGCAACAGCATTTTTAAGCTTTGCCAAGCTGGAAAGCATTACTCGTGTAGTTACAGGTCCCTGGTTTAATAGTATTGTTGATCTTCTGTCTATCCTTCCAGTCAGGGATTTATTTATTTAGTTTCTATATGCAGTTAAGCACGATGCTATCACGTTAGCTCCGTAGTTAAGTTAGCTTCAATGGCGTCGTTAGCAACAGCATTTTTAAGCTTCGCCTGGCTGGAAAGCATTAACCGTGTATTTACATGTCCCTGGTTTAATAGTATTGTTGATCTTCTGTCCATCCTTCCAGTCAGGGATTTATATATTTTGTTTCTATATGCAGTTAAGCACGATGCTAGCACGTTAGCTCCGTAGTTAAGTTAGCTTCAATGGCGTCGTTAGCAACAGCATTTTTAAGCTTTGCCAGGCTGGAAAGCATTAACCGTGTATTTACATGTCCCTGGTTTAATAGTATTGTTGATTTTCTGTCTATCCTTCCAGTCAGGGATTTATTTATTTAGTTTCTATATGCAGTTAAGCACGATGCTATCACGTTAGCTCCGTAGTTAAGTTAGCTTCAATGGCGTCGTTAGCAACAGCATTTTTAAGCTTCGCCAGGCTGGAAAGCATTAACCGTGTATTTACATGTCCCTGGTTTAATAGTATTGTTGATCTTCTGTCTATCCTTCCAGTCAGGGATTTATATATTTTGTTTCTATATGCAGTTAAGCACGATGCTATCACATTAGCTCCGTAGCTAAAGTGTTTCGTCGATGTATTGTCGTGGAGATAAAAGTCACTGTGAATGTCCATTCCGCGTTCTCGACTCTCATTTTCAAGAGGATATAGTATCCGAGGTGTTTTAAAATACAAATCCGTGATCCACAATAGAAAAAAGAGAGAGTGTGGAATCCAATGAGCCAGCTTGTACCTAAGTTACGGTCAGAGCGAAAAAAGATATGTCTTGCACTGCATTCTAGTCCGTCACTCTAACGTTTCCTCATCCACAAATCTTTCATACTCGCTCAAATTAATGGGGTAATCGTCACTTTCTCGGTCCGAATAGCTCTAGCTGCATTGAAAACAATAGGAAAATATGAGGTGGCGATCAACTGACTACGTCACGCTACTTCCGGTAGGGGCAAGGCTTTTTTTTTTATCAGAGACCAAAAGTTGCGAACTTTATCGTCGTCGTTCTATACTAAATCCTTTCAGCAAAAATATGGCAATATCGCGAAATGATCAAATATGACACAGAATGGATCTGCTATCCCCGTTTAAATTTTAAAAAAAATTAATTCAGTAGGCCTTTAAATATCATCCCTAAATATACATAAAGATTAGTAATACAACTTATTTTTCATTATTTATAGTTTTATTTTTGCTGCCAGATTACAAACCTTGCAGCAATGTAGTATAATAGCAGAAGAGTCTCTAAACACGAGTGCTGTCTATAATAACACCAGAAAAAGATGCTAGAGTTGTGGCTAGTCGTTTTTAATAAAAGAAAAAACAAATGGTAAAAAATAGAGATATCCGATAATGGCTCTTTTGCCGATATCCGATATTCCGATATTGTCCAACTCTTAATTACAGATTCCGATATCAACCGATACCGATATATACAGTCGTGGAATTAACACATTATTATGCCTAATTTTGTTGTGATGCCCCGCTGGATGCATGAAACAATGTAACAAGGTTTTCCAAAATAAATTAACTGAAGTTATGGAAAAAAATGCCAACATGGCACTGCCATATTTATTATTGAAGTCACAAAGTGCATTATTTTTTTAAACATGCCTCAAAACAGCAGCTTGGAATTTGGGACATGCTCTCCCTGAGAGAGCATGAGGAGGTTGAGGTGGGCAGGGTTGGGGGGGGGAGGGGGGAGGGTTGAGGTGGCGGGGGGTGGTAGAGGGTAGTGGGGGGTGGATATTGTAGCGTCCCGGAAGAGTTAGTGCTGCAAGGGGTTCTGGGTATTTGTTCCATTGTGTTTATGTTGTGTTACGATGCGGATGTTCTCCCGAAATGTGTTTGTCATTCTTGTTTGGTGTGGGTTCACAGTGTGGCGCATATTCACAGTGTGGCCAGGTCAAAAGGTGCTTAAACCAAAAATAAACAGGAGGCGAGTGCCGCTAAGAAAAGGCATTGAAGCTTAGGGAAGGCTATGCAGAACGAAACTAAAACTGAACTGGCTACAAAGTAAACAAAAACAGAATGCTGGACGACAGCAAAGACTTACTGTGGAGCAGAGAAGGCGTCCACAAAGCACATCCGAACATGACATGACAATCAACAAGGTCTACACAAAGAAGGATGAAAACAACTGAAATAGTCTTGATTACTAAAACAAAGAAGGTGCGGGGAAAAGCGCCCAGGGAAGAAATGAAACTGCTACAGGAAAATACCAACAAAACAGGAAAAGTCACCAAAATCGGAGCGCAAGACAAGAACTAAAACACAGGAAAACACCAAAGAACGGCGTGATGTGACAGGTTGTGACAGTACACGTACTTTGAGACAAGAGCTATAGTGATGCATGCTTAGTTATCGTTTGAATTCATATCCAACAATTGCCAGAACAACGTTTTACTGTCTGCTGAGTTTAATGTTTTAATGTTTTCTGCTGGTGGTGGGCCTCCGAATTTTTTCAATGAAAAAAAAATGTGCCTTGGCTCAAAAAAGGTTGAAAAACACTGCTCTACCTCAACCCACCAGCTCAAGACAGACGGCCACCCCACACAGCCTGGGTTCTGTTCGAGGTTTCATCTATTGAGGGATTGTTTTTGTTCTTGCTTGGTTCTCTTTAATGTATGAGCAACATGGTTCTATACCTGCTCCACGTGTGAAGTGCCTTGCGATAACTTCTGTTGTGACTTGACTAAAACAAAAGAAGTGGATGAATCCAGACAAGCCTGCCTTTGTTTTATTTGTTCAGACTTTTCAAATCAAACAATAAAACATTCAAATGGCTAGAACTCTTTGGGTAACATGGAGGCTTTCTATTTTGGCTATATCCAGGCTTGGAGATAGGTTGGCCATCTACAGAGCTCGGCAACCCAAAACGTTGAAAGAGCCACATTGGACAAAAATACAAAAAGAAAATCTGTCTGGAGCCGCAAATGAATAGCCGTATATAAGTCTTATAATTAAGGCAACACATGACGTAAGTGTCTATATTAGCTATAGTCGCCTACTATCAAAATTACTATGTGCCTGAGGCTGAACCAAATCTTCGTTGACAGAAATGTTGAAATTTTATATTTATTCTACACATATTTACAACATTAGAAACCATTAGTAAATGAGAGGCTACTCAGAAGGTGAGATAACTCCTGGAAAATACTGGCTTTTAATGGCCAAAGGTGTCAATGTGTGTGTCCAAGTTAAAAGAAATGGCAGTCTTCTTTTAATAGATTTATTATAATCTTTGGCAAGCTAGGTAATGGTTGGTTTCCTGTGGTCTGGAACAACATGGCATACAAACAACTATCTGAAATGCAGCCAATATTACATACAGATAATGCGTCATGAGGCATGCAAAACAAAATTATACACAAAGAGGATAAAAGTAAAGGATATTAATGCACTCAAATATACCTACAAATGAGGCATAACAATGCAATATGTACATACAGCTAGCCTAAATAGCATGTTAACATTGATTACCTTGCAGTCATGCACTGACCAAATATGCCCATACTTGCCAACCCTCCCGTTTTTAGCGGGAGAATCCCGGTATTCAGTGCCTCTCCCGACAACCTCCCGGCAGAGATTTTCTCCCGACAAACTCCCGGTATTCAGCCGGAGCTGGAGGCCACGCCCCCTCCAGCTCAATGCGGACCTGAGACTGAGTGGAGACAGCCTGTTCTCACGTCCGCTTTCCCACAATATAAACAGCTTGCCTAACGAATTCAAACGAATGGAAACAAGAATTTCAGTTCATCCAGGACAGTTCGAAGGGGAAGGTGTATGTTGCCTGTAAATATGTAGAACAGACTTCTCCATTGAACACGGTGGCCGAAATGATATACTCATCATGAACGGAGAAGTTAAACAGGACAATACTGCCATCTAATGGATAGCCACCGGAACACTGAAATTCAAGTATTTATTTTATATAAATAAAATAAATTATATATATATATATATATATATATATATATATATATATATATATATATATATATATATATATATATATATATATATATATATATAGCTAGAATTCACTGAAAGTCAAGTATTTCGTACACTCACACACACACACACACACACACACATATATATATACATATACATATATACATATGTATATATATATACATATATATACATATATACATATGTATATATATATACATATATATATATATACATATATATACATATATATATATATATATACATATATATATACACATATACATATACATATATAATATATATATATGAAACTCGAGTTGGGGAATTCTAGCTGTAAATAACCACGCCCCCAACCACGCCCCCCGCCCCCAACCCCACCCCCGACCAAGCCCCCCACCTCCCGATATTGGAGGTCTCAAGGTTGGCAAGTATGAATATGCCTGATTAGCACTCCAACAAGTCAATAACATCAACAAAGGTCACCTTTGTGCATTCACGCACAGCATTAAACTTTTGGTGGACAAAATGAGACAAAGAAGGAGTGGAAGATTTTACATGTAAACAAATGAACACACTATGGTGAGTTCAAGAACCGCCGAAATAAGTAGGACAAAACGATGTTCACCAAATACTCTCATCAGTGAAGCATACACACAAACATATTAAACAGTGGGCTTTCTAACAATTGGGAAGGTTTGTGTCATGTTTGTCCTCAAACAAAAAACATACCAAAACAAAAAATGATTATCCCCATCTTTTTCCATTTTCAATCCAGGGAGCCACTAGGGCGGCACTTGCGGCTCGTGAGCCGCGGGTTGCTGACCCCCGTAACTAGACTTTTGTCTCATTCCATGTGGATCACTGAGAATGAGCAGTCTTTGGGGATTATACTTGTGGCAGTGACACACACACACTCACACTCAGACACAGACACAGACACGCTTGCCAAAAATCAAAAAACACCTTTCTTGCCTTGCCAATTGTTAATTAGTGCTTTTAAGTGAAACGGGATTGAAGCCTCATTTATTTTTCAAGTAGAGGCAATGAGAGACAAACCAAAAAAGATTTTAACAGAAAAGAACAGAACAGCCAAACCACTAAAATGAATGGATTTTTTTTGTTTGTTTGTTTTTTGCCTGTCTCTGTCTGTCTGATTTGTCCAACAAATTCCATGAAAATTGTCCTGGTGAGTTTGTGAAATCGTGCTGAGAGTCCAGCATACGAACAGAAGGACAAAGTGTTAAAACAACATAACCTCCGTGTCGATGTGGTCATCACTGACATTGATTTTCTGCATTTGGAAAAGGACTCTTCTCCCTTTGCTTATCATTTGTTCTTGAAGGAACTTTGTTTGTCTTCCATGGGGAAAAACAAACAATCCAATTCTTCAATGCACGTCTCAGAAACTGCGAGTGAAAGGTCTTCCTCGGACACAGTAACTGCCACAGTGGTGACTGTCGCGTCATGTTGCTTTTCTCTGTACACAACAGGCCACTCATGAAGTATCATGACATCAGAAATATGCGACCATAGCGAAGGGGAAGGGAGTGGTTGATGAGCCAGGCATCAACACAAGCCACAACAGAGAGACCAACGACAAACATGAAGATCATAAGCCTTTTAATATTGTTGGCTCATTTTATCAGTTGATTTTGCATTATCAGAATCATCAATGTGATGTCATAATTGCCATTATAGGTCGTACAAATGTATTAATAAACAAAATAATAATAAATGGTCGTACAACTCCTGACAGTTAGTATGTTTTTAAAAATTAAAATTATCGTAAAACCACGATTGAAAACACTTTGGTTAACTCGCAGACAGGTACGTGATACAGCTCATTTAATAGATAAGCATGCTAGCGCTGGATCATTACCTAGCTTCAATGCTAACACGAATACAAGAGACATTAACATCTTTTCCATGAAGAAACTACATACCCCAATCGAAAGTTGTATAAACAGATTGACTGTTTGACTATACATATATATATATATATATATACATATATGTATATATATACAGTACGGCCAAAAGTTTGGACATGCGTTGTCTTTATTTTCATGACTATTTACATTGTAGATTGTCACTGAAGGCATCAAAACTATGAATGAACACATGTGGAGTTATGTACTTCACAAAAAAAGGTGAAAGAACTGAAAACGTGTTGTATACTCTAGTTTCTTCAAAATAGCCACCCTTTGCTCTGATTACTTTTTTGCACACCCTTGGCATTCTCTTGATGAGCTTCAAGAGGTAGTCACCTGAAATGGTTTTCACTTCACTAGTGTCATAGTTTTGATGCCTTTAGTGACAATCTACAATGGTCATGAAAATAAAGAAAACACATTGAAATAGAAGATATGTCCAAACTTTTGTTATATATATGATAATAGCTTCAATATAGAGACAATTTCATTTTCCGTTCTACTGGTACTTTAGGCCAGGATTTCAAAACGTTTTGCTCAGTTCATATGAAATACCCTAATTTATTAAAATATATACCACAGTTGTCTCAACTTTTTCAATCAAAGGCCATTGACAAAAAATAAATACATTTAGGGCGCCACTTTTAAGTTTTTGACACAAAAATTATTTAAAAAAAACAAAAACAAAAGTTGAATAGCAAAAATAAAAAATCCTGCACCTGAGTTTTGTGTTATTTGTATTACCAGTAGTGTGATAGCTTCTCGTCTGATAACGTTCAGCATTCCACAACATCTTGAATTGTTTATACGTATATTTTTTTTTTTATTATCATATCCTAAATATCTAGTCCTGATATAAATGAATGACAAAGAATACTACAGATGTGAATTTTCTCCAGCCAAAATCAAAAGGCAATTCATCAAAAGGCTTCCATTCTACTAAAAAGTCAACATATGGTGTCAAGATTTCCAAATCAAGTCTGTTTCTGCCTTCAGCGTGCCATCATTCTTTCACCTAAATACTTCAACTGGTTCACTGACAGTTGGACTAGCTGGCAGCCCTCGCCGAATCGAGCTGTCCCTGGACTTTGACAGAGCAGCCGGCCCATCTGTCCGGCTGTCCGTCCGTTTACTCCCCTGAACCCCCCTTCGCTATTATTGATCATGGGCCGGAACAGGAAAAAATGCTGCGTTTGCTCAAGAGTGAACCTTTCCACACGCATCTGAGCAAACAGTGCATTCTGCAACTCACGTCAGACATAAGACGTGATAAAGCGCCTTGTCTGAAGCCCGCTTGTTAATGTTTGATAAATCACGTGCAAACAAACCAATACACCGATTGTTGATTTAGGACCTGACTCATTGTTACCTGCACCAAGGAAGTTGTCTTTTCACCTGCATGGGCTTCTTTGATCATTTGTGTGTAACTTCCTGTCTATAAGTTCAATATGTTAACCTGGTATTTTTTTTTTAAAGTCTGTACAGGGCAAATAAACTATATTTGGTTACTTAACACTTATGCCAGAATGAAGGCCTCATTATATGGCAGAATGTACAACATGTAACAAGAACACAAATGATTGATGGTATAAGTAAGAGCAATAAATATAAGAAAAGGTAATTGTAAATTACAGTAAATAATTATCATAAATAAACAAATAGAACAGGTTCTGATTTATTTGGATGTTTGTGCAGGAACGTTCCCATTAAATCTGGAGAATGCACATTAATAACTTGCACAAATAAAAACAATTAACTACACCCTTTCAATAAACCCTTTGGATAAATTAAAACAAGTAGTTTCTCATATATTCCAGAGGAGTTCTGCACAAAATAAAACTGGTACGTCACCTACCTGATGCAGTCATGTGGTCCCAGTCCATGACAAAAGCCGACCCAGGAGAGGAGAGCCAGGCCAGGCAGGACGCGAGCAGGAAGAGCAGGAGGCTGGAGGTGGGCGAGGACACCGCCATGACGCTGGAGAGAGCAACAGAAGGAAGAGTGAAGGAGTGACAAAGACGCTGGGATTTTAATTATCAGGTGAACTCCATTATGGCACGTCCATGTGAAAAAGAAAAAGTCAATTGGGCCGTCCCCTTTTTTCTCTCTCTCTCTTCTTGTACATGTCATTTATCTTCTGCTCATGTTTGGCCCAAACATGTGCAACTTTTAACCTTTTACTTGCAGTTGCAAGTATTTAAAAAGAAAGCCAATTTTTTGGACGTTTTTATACACTTGTAACCTTTTTCTGCACCATACAACTGTGGTAATTGACACATTTCACATAATTATTATTGTTTTACTTGATCAGTGCTCAAACTTTATAAGGCTCATACTGTAAAGCAGAGTGAAGTGAAATGGAAACAAAAAGCAAAGTCAAAAACTTGGCCAAAATTCAAGCACTTTTCCAAAAAAATTCAATTTATTCAACCTTATTGTCCTCCCAGTGTTAATGATACTGCATGAATATAAACATGTGAAAAAATCAAGGAGACCTCATGTCGGGCTGCAATAAAATCGATTAATTTGACTAGAGAAAAGCTTAGATTCATATCTATTTTAATTATATTCTGTTGCTTCGATTAATCGCTTGAGTCTAATTATTTTTAACTAATGATAACTGTGACTGGTGTTTTTGCACAAAATGGACACAACACTACCAGTAGTAATCCAGTATCTTGATAAATACTTAAACATGATAATGCCAACAATAAATGTCAATATTCAGTTATTTAGACATTGTGTGTACATAACACAAGATCTAACTTATAGTAATAATAATAATTGTGGTTCCTATTTCATAATGAAAGAATCATATCCACCACCAATGAAAGAGAATAAGCTGCACTGGTCATTGCATGGTCCAAATAAATAGGAGGCTGCTTGCAAGTTCAATCAGTCAAGTTTAAATATAGGCCAAATTCCGTCCGTAACCACGGCTATTTACAGCTGTGTGTCCCCGCGACTTTTTCTGGGAGGCCAAAAAGCCTCCAACAAGGACGCCCTGTCTCTTCAAGTGCCACTGTCAATTTGGGCTGCGGCTATCGATTATTTTAGTTTGAGAAATCTATAGGTTAGTTTGCTCGATTAATCGAGTAATATGTATGTTGAAACAACCAATTATTTTTCTGCTTGCCATAACTTGCATAATTTTTTTCTTTTTAATAAATGCACTTTGAAATTGCACTTCAGACATGTGTGCATTAATAATTGAAAAGAATAAGAATATATCGAATCAAATATAATATCTTTCGACTTTTCTTTTTCTGAAATTATTGTTTGAACGTTATTATTCTATTTTTAGGAAAAGTAACTTCCTGATTGCAATAAATGCACCAAGCAGCAAATAGCAGACTTTCTTTAAGCGCTCAAAGGTTTCCAAACTATGCGAGATACCTCTTCTGCTTGCATTAATAGTTCCAGCTACCCAATCCTAGACCTCGATAAAACAATGTTTTTTATCCATGTGTATTTGTCTGTTTACTTTTTTTTACCAGTGACATATAAACTTTTCACAAACTTTAGTAACGTAAAATTGTTTTCAAGTTCTAACTTCTCCTTGGCACTATTAATAGTAGAAATAAATTGGGCTGCACTTTATTGGTTTATGGACATGTGACTTTATCAGAATGCACTTACACTTCCTGTCCCTCACCCAATGTGCTCCATGTGGGAACTTTAAACCTCTGTACCGTACTGAATGTTGCGTTAAAGGCCTACTGAAACCCACTACTACCGACCACGCAGTCTGATAGTTTATATATCAATGATGAAATCTTAACATTGCAACACATGCCAATACGGCCGGGTTAACTTATAAAGTGCAATTTTAAATTTCCCGCTAAACTTCCGGTTGAAAACGTCTAATGTATGATGACGTATGCGTGTGACGTCAATCGTTGAAATGGAAGTATTCGGACACATAGTATCCAATACAAAAAGATCGGTTATCATCGCAAAATTCCACAGTATTCTGGACATCTGTGTTGGTGAATCTTTTGCAATTTGTTTAATGAACAATGAAGACTGCAAAGAAGAAAGTTGTAGGTGGGATCGGTGTATTAGCGGCTGGCTGCAGCAACACAACCAGGAGGACTTTGACTTGGATAGCAGACGCGCTATCTGACGCTAGCCACCGACCGCACGGATGATCGGGTGAAGTCCTTCGTCGCTCCGTCGATCGCTGGAACGCAGGTGAGCACGGGTGTTGATGAGCAGATGAGGGCTGGCTGGCGTAGGTGGATAGCTAATGTTTTTATCATAGCTCTGTGAGGTCCGGTTGCTAAGTTAGCTTCAATGGCGTCGTTAGCAACAGCATTGTTAACCTTCGCCAGGCTGGAAAGCATTAACCGTGTAGTTACAGGTCCATGGTTTAATAGTATTGTTGATTTTCTATATATCCTTCCAGTCAGGGGTTTATTTCTTTTGTTTCTATATGCAGTTAAGCACGATGCTATCACGTTAGCTCCGTAGCTAAAGTGTTTCGCCGATGTATAGTCGTGGAGATAAAAGTCACTGTGAATGTTCATTTCGCGTTCTTGACTCTCATTTTCAAGAGGATATAGTATCCGAGGTGGTTTAAAATACAAATCCGTGATCCACAATAGAAAAAGGAGAGAGTGTGGAATCCAATGAGCCAGCTTGTACCTAAGTTACGGTCAGAGCGAAAAAAGATATGTCTTGCACTGCATTCTAGTCCTTCACTCTAACGTTCCTCATCCACGAATCTTTCATCCTCGCTCAAACTAATGGGGTAATCGTCGCTTTCTCGGTCTGAATCGCTCTAGCTGCATTGAAAACAATGGGGAAATGTGAGGAGCCTTTCAAACGTTGACGTCACGCTACTTCCGGTACAGGCAAGGCTTTTTTTTATCAGCGACCAAAAGTTGCAACTTTATCGTCGATGTTCTCTACTAAATCATTTCAGCAAAAATATGGCAATATCGCGAAATGATCAAGTATGACACATAGAATGGATCTGCTATCCCCGTTTAAATAAAACAAAATAATTTCAGTAGGCCTTTAAACGTCTGTACCGTACTGAATATTGTGTTAATCTAATTATGAATACATGCACCGTGACACAAAAAATCTTAAATATTTGTGAGAACACAGTATTGCATGAAAAATATACATCAGAAACAAACATGTTTATAGATAGAGTATACAGGTAAATGTCACAAAAATGGGTCTGGTTTATGAGTGAATGCAAAGCCATACAATGAAAGATTTCAAGCCAAGAAGCTGTCAGGCTTAATTTAAGACAATCGTTCAAAAATGTGTGGTCAACTCTTTTCAGGCGGTTGACTCTCACAGGGGTGGGTCAGATGGAAAAACAGATGTCTCCATTTTCCTTGTTTTTTAGTAAAGCCATTTTTTTTGTGGCGCTGATGTGGGTTGCAATGAATCGTTTCTAACAACCAAAATTAGTCTCAATTTGAAAAACACGCATGTATTACAAAAATGATTTTGATTTTGTACAAATTTTGTAGCAAAAACAGTTAACGCCAAACAACGTTTCTTTGCAGACAAAAAAACAGGAATCCTGTATGTTGGCAGCCTGGCCATAAAAATGAGTGGTTCTCATTATTGATACTTAAGATTTAGTTCCAATCATGGCAAAACAGACACAAAGCGAGCGAACATGAGCGCTGATATTGGATGACGTCATCAAATTTCCATGCATTGATTGGTCACTCCAAAGACATGCACCTGGGGATAGGTTGACTGGCAACACTAAATTGCCACTAGTGTGTGAATGTTGTCTGTCTATCTGTGTTGGCCCTGTGATGAGGTGGCAACTTGTCCAGGGTGTACACCGCCTTCCTCCCGTGTGCAGCTGGGATAGGCTCCAGCACCCCCGTGACCCCGTAAGGGACAAGCGGTAGAAAATTGATAGATGATTTGTCTGATGGATTTGACTGTCAACCTACTTGATTCTAGGTTTGCCGCTATCGAGGTGGAATGAACTAAGGCTGCAGCTAACGATTATTTTTCTATCGATTAATCTATAGATTATTTTTTTCGATTAATCGGTTAATCTATAGATTATTTTTTCGATTAATCTATAGATTATTTTTCCTTTTACCGATTATTTTTTTATTCAAAATGAAGATGAAAAAATAAATGTAGGCCAGTTTTTTCAAAAGGCATGGCTTTTATTTACAAAAAAAAAGAAGTATGGCCACTCAGTCAACATTGACAACAACATGACTAAATATTCTGTAACAATGTAAACATTTAAAACTTTTAACCTTTAACAAAATTAAAAGTAGCTTATTTGCTTTTTAATGTGCAAATATAAAAGTCAACATCCAGTGCAAATCTTAATATTCTGCAATAGCATAAGCATTTCAAAAGTAAAAGTATTGCTTATTTTGCTTTAAAATGTGCAAAAATAAAGATAAACATCCAATACAAAAAAGTGTAAAACGAAATATTCTGTAACAACAGTGTAAACATATTCCACAAAAGTGAAAGTATTGCTTATTTGCTAAAATGTGCAAAAATAAAGATAAACATCCAATACAAAAAAGTGCCAATCTAAATATTCTGGAGCACTGTAAACATTAAGTAGTGCTTTTAAAATGTGCAAAATAAACATCCAGTCCAACACAGTACACAATAACCAATTCTACTCATTCCAGTGAGTGACTAACAGTTGTAATGAAGAAAGGTTAGCATGTCTACATGCTCTGCTTCTTTTCATGGTTACAATATTCCCAGCAGCTGAAAATAGGCGCTCAGAAGGGGTCGATGTGGCTGGAACTGAGAGGTAATTAGCCTTCACCTCAAGCCAGGACTGCGAGTGAGCTGAGCTGCAGTTGAAGTTTCTAGAAGGTCAACGGGCTCATAGTGATGTTACTAGTAGTTGACTGGGAGGTGTTTATTATCATTTGGGGAGAGTCCGCTGCCTGATGCTCACCTGCTAAACACCTATCTGCTCGACGCTGAAGCGCTGACTACATGCGCTCTGAATACGCACTGCTGATTGGCTGGTAACGCTCTGAATACGCACTGCTGATTGGCTGATAATGCTTTGTGTGTACCAATCAGATGGTTGTGTGGGTGGGACAATGCTGCGTGCTGAGACAGAGGCAGAATGAGCAAAGCAGCTTGTTAAGACTTTAGCAGCTAAAGTTAGCTTTAGCTTAGAAACTCGTTCGGTACACCCCCGTACCGAACCGAAAGCCCCGTACCGAAACGGTTCAATACAAAACACGTACCGTTACACCCCTAGCAGATACAAATGACACATTCATGTTTTTGTGTAATGATGACAACGTATGCTCACGCGGACGATTGACTAGTTGATGGTTTTCTTTTCAAATGTTCGCTCATAGCCGTTGTGCTGCTATTATAGACACAGTGTGCATACAACAACATTATTAGGCCGTTTATTGAAATACTTTCACACTTTTGACGACTTTTGGCGTGATTTTTCCCCCTCGCTCGCACCGCTCGCATCGTCTGCTTTGCGCTTCGCCATGACGGTAGCGTGACGTAAATATGCGACGCGTCGACGCACAAAAACGGCGTCGACGTATTTACGTAACCGATGACGTCGACTATGTCGACGCGTCGTTTCAGCCTTAGAATGAACCATTAGGATTTTAGACATGTTTAAGTTGATTTCAGGCTACATTATTGTTGACTCTCACGCCGATTGTGTAGGCAGCCCTGGGTTAGTGACTCTTCAAAAAATCTGTTGATTAGAAAAAAAGTTGTGGCAGCAATTTTACTCTATATCCAAAAATTATTCATATGCTCACCAACATTTCTTAATACATGTGCCACAGATCCACAAAGTGGAGAATGGTTGTGTATTTTTTGCTAATACCCAAACTCGGACCTGTGTTCTGCATACAAAATAACCAACCAATTTATTTACTAGACCAAGGGCTTGATTAAAGGCCTACTGAAACCCACTACTACCGACCACGCAGTCTGATAGTTTATATATCAATGATGAAATCTTAACATTGCAACACATGCCAATACGGTTAGATTAGTAAAGTACAATTTTAAATTTCCCACGAAATATTCTGCTGAAAACGTCTCGGTATGATGACGTTTGCGCGTGACGTCACGGATTGTGCGGACATACTGGGACACCATTGCGGCCAGCTATTAAGTCGTCTGTTTTCATCGCAAAATTCCACAGTATTCTGGACATCTGTGTTGGTGAATCTTTTGCAATTTGTTTAATGAACAATGGAGACTGCAAAGAAGAAAGCTGTAGGTGGGATCGGTGTATTAGCGGCTGGCTGCAGCAACACAACCAGGAGGACTTTGAGTTGGATAGCAGACGCGCGCTACCGTGAGTACGCAGCTTTGGCTTCCCAACATTTGATCGCTTGCCCGTACGTGCGTGCCGCTATGTGCATGTCACGTACGTAACTTTGGGGAAATATATGTGCTGTATGAACTTGACGGAGGTGAACTGTACTTTGGGCTGTGGGATTGAGTGTGTTGTGCGGGTGTTTGAGTTGTATTGGTGGGTTATATGGACGGGAGGGGGGAGGTGTTTGTTATGCGGATTAATTTGTGGCATATTAAATATAAGCCTGGTTGTGTTGTGGCTAATAGAGTATATATATGTCTTGTGTTTATTTACTGTTTTAGTCATTCCCAGCTGAATATCAGGTCCCACCCGCCTCTCACAGCATCTTCCCTATCTGAATCGCTTCCACTGCCCTCTAATCCTTCACTCTCACTTTCCTCATCCACAAATCTTTCATCCTCGCTCAAATTAATGGGATAATCGTCACTTTCTCAGTCCGAATCTCTCTCGCTGCTGGTGGCCATGATTGTAAACAATGTGCAGATGTGAGGCGCTCCACAACCTGTGACGTCACGTTACTTCCGGTACAGGCAAGGCTTTTTTATCAGCGACCAAAAGTTGCGAACTTTATCGTCAATGTTCTCTACTAAATCCTTTCAGCAAAAATATGGCAATATTGCGAAATGATCAAGTATGACACATAGAATGGACATGCTATCCCCGTTTAAATAAGAAAATTTCATTTCAGGAGGCCTTTAACGTAAGGTTTGCCTGTCCTAAAACATGTGCAAACGTCATTGCACACGCAAAGCTGACCTACTAAACATGTTCAAAGTGGATTGCATCTCTTAGGTGAGCAGAATGTTATGCATTTATTTATTTAACAGGGGCAGTTAAATAAATAAATGCACAACTGCTTCTAAAATGCCCATAAAAAGTGGTACAAGTCTTTAGCGTGTTTGAAAACATAGCAAAACGCCACATGTAAGAGCATGATAACATGAATGTGCAGTAAATGAGTGTCTCTCCGGTGAGGCTCTGTATAGTACACACAAAACCCCCATTTAAATAAGGCAGTCTCTAACAGTACATGCTATTTTATAGATTGCCCACACTGTTTAGGGCAAGGTATTTGGATCTTAGTAAATCGGGCCCAAAGTGTATGCATGCTTGCATGATAATCCCGCTGCACTTTAGCATTAGAACCATCTGCTTTCACATGTACATGCATATTTTCACATAAAGGACAAGGTTGTGTTTTTTGCATGCAGAGAACCAGCCACCGACAAAACCACGACTCCCAAAAAAGTCCTCTTTCACCAATCAGAGAAGAGGGAGGCACAAGCAATGGTCTCCCGGGGTCGCTCTGTAAACATATGAGGGCTGTGCGGTCTTCTTTACACTACTTCTACACACACACACACACACACACATTTGTGAAGCTTAATTAATCATCTGTGTTTGTCAAATACAAGCTGACATCAAGAGGAGGAGGAGGCTGCCAATAGAATGGTAAGATGGAGTAACAGCAAAGAACTAGAAAGGTTAGGGGGTGAGAAGTCACATCATCTGTGTGTGTGTTTGTGTGCGCACCCACACAGAGCAATGTTGTAAGATAGAATGTATTTTGAAGTTCCAGAAAGCAGTGTGCAGGAGAGAAATAATTGCATTGCAGAGTTTTGCAAGATAGGCCTTTTTTGCCCACTACATTCTATTCGTAAATAATAGGAGGACGCCCAGTGGGTTGCATCAGTGTTTTTCAAGCACTAGTGTGCCGTGAGATACAGTCTGGTGTGCCGTGGTAGATTATGTAATTTCACCTAATTGGGTTAAAAATATTTTTTGCAAACCAGTAATTATAATCCGCAAATGTGCCGTTGTTGAGTGTCTGCAGTGTCTAGAGCTCGGCAGAGTAACCATGTAATACTCTTCCATATCAGTAGGTGGCAGGAGGTAGCTAATTGCTTTGTAGATGTTTGTCATGATCACGATATGCAGACGACAGCGGGAGGCAGTGTGCAGGTAAAAAGGTATCTAACGCTTAAACCAAAAATAAACAAAAGACAAGTGCCGCGAAGAAAAGCCATTGAAGCTTAGGGATGGTTAAGCAAAATGAAACTAAAACTGAACTGGCTGCAAAGTAAACAAAAACAGAATGCTGGACGACAGCCAAGACTTACAACAGGTGGAGCAGACGGCGTCCACAAAGTACATCCGTACATGACATGACAATCAACAATGTCCCCACAAAGAAGGATTGCGTCCGCGTAACTGAAATAGTCTTGATTGCGAAAACAAAGCAGGTGCGGGGAATAGCGTTCAAAGAAGACATGAAACTGCTACAGGAAAATACCAACAAAACAGGAAAAGCCACCAAAAATAGGAGCACAAGACAAGAACTTAAACACTACATACAGGAAAACACCAAAAACTTCAAAATAAGTCACAGCGTGATGTGACAGGTCGTGACAGCACACCTACTTTGAGACAAGAGCTATAGTGATGCATGCTTGGTTATGGTTTGAATTCATATCCAACAATTGCGAGAACGACATTTTATTGTCAATATCGGCTGCTGAGTTTAATTTTTTTATGTTTTCTGCTAGTGGTATGCCTCTGGATTTTTTCAATGAAAAAAATGTGCCTTGGCTCAGAAAAGGTTGAAAAACACTGGGTTACATTATCTACGACCACACAAGTGTCGTTAGCAATGGTGTTTTTCCAGTCGTCTTCTACAGTGCACTGCATGCACGAGGTGATAAGCCACCGGCTTTGCACTATGACAGTGAGGGTGTCACTAATGTGTGAAGAAGTTTAACAATGTGACAGTTAAGGTGGCAAGGATTGCTAGCGGATTCTTTGTAATATATACACTGGTATACATAGCAATTTTTAAAGTAATCCCTTCCAAAAGGTCAGACGAAAACCAAACCACTCTTTCAAATGAGAATGTAAATTCAATGAATCCGTTCCAAAATATCCAAAATATTACCACAAAACATAATATATAGAGAATAATTATGATTTACAAGCAGAAATATAAAGCATAATACATATAAATGACGAATGAAATAGATCAGTGATTTTAAAACTGTGATACGTGTATCACTAGTCAAGAGTCAGGTATAAAGAGAGTATGGCCAACTAAACAGGAGCCATGACTGCTACCAGGAACGTGTGCGGCTGTTCCCAGATGCATGCAATTGCTGTCGTTTTGACATTAGGTATTCTGACAAAATACACCAAAATAATGTGTCTACATTAGAGATGTCCGATAATGGCTTTTTTGCCGATATCCGATATTCCGATATTGTCCAACTCTTAATTACCGATTCCGATATCAATAGATACCGATATATACAGTCGTGGAATTAACACATTATGCCTAATTTTGTTGTGATGCCCCGTTGAACGCATTAAACAATGTAACAGGGTTTTCCAAAATAAATCAAGTTATGGAAAAAAAATGCCTTCACTTGTGTGTGTAAAAAGCCGTAGATATTATGTGACTGGGCCGGCACGCCTTTAAGGCAGGGGTGGGCAATTAATTTTTACCGGGGGCCGCATGAGCAACCCGAGCACTGCTGGAGGGCCACATCGACAATATTTCAATTACATTTTGCTCAATATTATTTTTGATATATACCGTAAGATAAATAATAATAATAATAATTTATAACAATAGTAATACTTCAACATAGTGTGTGTAACAGCATTCCATGACCAATATAAATAAATTAACATTAATAATAAATGACAGTAAAATAAGCACACGTATGACTGAGGAGTCATAGTGTAACTTTGTGTGGTGTTTGAGTTGTCCGACTTTTTGTGTGGCCATAAATGCACCAGTGGTTTAGTGGTATGCGTGTTGGTGACAGATGACAAGTTGGTTTTGGCCTGGTTTGTACGGCAGAAAATTACTAGTTTTTCGAGATATAATTGTTTTACTCATGTTTTTGGTGTGGTTATGTCCGAATATAAACAGTTTTGCTCAATAAAGTGATCGATATAATTCCTGTCCTCGAAGCATCTCGATAGACGTTACAATAATTGAACGGTGTTCAATTGAACGGTGTTGACGAACACCGTTAGGGCCGCTTGTTGTCACTGTCACTCAAAGTTGCATTGCAAAATTACATAGAATAAATATGTTTATTTTGTTTAGAATTCAGATGGGATTTGATTTGGTGCACGGCATATATTTGCTGTGCGCAGAGGACGCTTGAGCAGTGCGCAATTGCGCAGGCACGCACCTTAGAGGGAACGTTGCTTGGCAGTCCATGTCTTGTTGAAAACACGGCATTCGTCATCAACTTTTCTCTTTTTAGCGTCTCGGGTGCAAACCGTGCATCACTTGTCGCTGCATGTGCACCTTCACTCGCAGGTTACACACGGACACACGCCCATAAATAATACTTTTCAAAATAAAAGCAGCACAGTTGTATTGCGCGCACGACATAGATGTTTTTTCAACTTTATTTTGTAATTTGTGATTGCAGCTGTTCACATTCACTCACAATCACGCACACGCATACATCCACACGGAAGTAATACAAATAACGATTTTCAAAACAAAAGCAGCACCGTTGTATTGCACACTCGACATAGATACTTTTTTAAATGTATTTAGTAATTTATAATTGGCCTCACGCGGGCCGGACAGGGACGCACAAAGGGCCGGATGCGGCCCCCGGGCCGCAGAATGCCCAGGTCTGCTTTAAGGTTTATTGGCGATCTGTATTTCTCCCTACATCCGTGTACACAGCGGCGTTTTAAAAAGTCATGAATTTTACTTTTTGAAACAGGTACCGATAATTTTGAAACCGATACCAATAATTTCCAATATTACATTTTAAAGCATTTATCGGCCGATAATATCGGCAGTCCGATATTATCGGACATGCCTAGTCTACATATAGTTCTAAACTTACAACAAAACATGCTTGTATCTTGTGAAAGTATAATTTTACAGCCATATTTAAAGCACTCTGCTGCTGCATTCCTGCAGTGTTTGGTGACCAGCAGGCACTTTAACGTAAACAAATTTACAGAACAACCCAAAAAAAAGTACTTATTACCCTCATTTTGCCAAAATCTTCAAAAGGTCAGACGAAAACCAAACCACTCTTTCCCATGAGAATGTAAATCCAATGAATCTGTTCCAGAATCCAGACACCCAAAAATGTTAACACAAAACACATTATATAGAGAATAATTTACAGAACAACCAAAAAAAAATTACTTATTACCCTCATTTTGCCAAAATCTTCATTACCTTTGGACTAACAATCACGGAGAAATTGTGACTTTTGTGTGAAGTATGTCAACTGTGGTGGCTGCCTCCAATGTGTTTGTAATCACTCAATATGTATTATTCTAAAACAGGGGTAGGGAACCTATGGCTCTCGAGCCAGATGTGGCTCTTTTGATTACTGCATCTGGCTCTCAGATAAATCTTAGCTGATATTGCTTAACACGATAAGTAATGAATAATTCCGCTTGTAAGCATAGTGTTAAAAATAAGGTTCAAAATATAAAAAACATTGTCATGCATTTTAATTCATCCATCTGTTTTCTACCGCACCTGTTCAAGAAGTCGCATTAATGGTAAGAAGTATTGGATTTATTTTTGGTTAGCTTCAGAATAACAATGTAATTAAAAATAATAAGGGACTTATTATACTCTAAAAATGTTGGTCTTACTTAAAAATGCTCGCATTTAGTTGTATTCAGTGTTAAAAAATATTATATGGCTCTCACGGAAATACATTTTAAAATATTAAGCTTTCTTGGCTCTCTCACCCAAAAAGGTTCCCGACCCCTGTTCTAACTGATCTTACTTTTTTGTAACGTGGTAAGTGAATAAGTGTACTTTTGTAGTTATATCCCCATATTTCTGCACAATAACTCAGATATGGTAACACTGGCGAGCAGTAGAGAATATGTAGTTATTTTTGGCCCGCAACATATTTTGCTTTATTTTTTTTTATAAGATTTCCAGTTAATTTGCTCATCTATTATGAAAATGTGGTTTATTTTACTCTTTTAATGTCCATCTATTTGTATTTGTCTTTGAATTTCTCTTCTACTGTTACCGAATTGCATTATTTTAGTTTTACTGAAATTCAAAGATAGTCTGTTTTTGTCAAACCATCTCTTTAGTTTATTAATTTCTTCTGTTTTATTTTTATTAGTTTCTGTGTGTTCTCTCCTGAACAAAACGCAGGCTTTGTGTCGTGCCCCAGAAATAATGAAAAATAAGTTAGTGAAAGACGCTGGAGGTGAGGATGCCAGTCTGAAGGTATAAATCGATGTTAAAAAAGGCCAAATCGATGTTGAACGCTTTATGACAAAGTCTCACTTTTGTCATTTTTTAAAACTTGGCAGCCCTGTGTAAAGTATCCAAACAACAAAATAATAAGTGCTTATTACATTTAAACACAAGTGTAGATAAACATGGTAAAACAGAGAGTAACCATATCCATCTTTACATCCATTTTCAACCGCTTGTACCTCATGGGAAATGACACTTTATGTTACTGCATACATCAGCAGACAAATTAGGAACCTTTGTAACTTGTTCGCTTACTTACTACTAAAAGAGAAGTTGTTTCGTATGTTTACTATCTATTTTAATGCCAAATTTGTTCTTTGAATGAAATGAGAAACACATTTTAATGTATCATAAAATGTTATGTTATAATAAAGCCAATAATGACAATTAATTGAGGTTCCCTTTGTTACGGCTCAGGCTCCTGCCGCCTCTCATTCATCTGTGCGCTCTTTTGAGCGCGCCTCTGGACACGCCCAAGGGCGTTCCCCTACTGCCGCGCGGCTGCAGGCAATCTGAAATAAACACACCTTATGCTGATGAGGACACCACTCCCTTCATAAGCCAGCATGTCCTGCATTCCAGTGCCAGAACGTAACTACCTGTCTCAATACTGTAAGCCTACACGTCTCTAGCTCTCTCCCTATGTGCATTCGCTCTCTCTCTGTTTCCCCTCCTCTGTGCTCATCGTCTTGTGTCCTGTGTCGTCATCTCGCAACGTTTCCCACATTTCCTGCGTTTGAGTTGTGTGTCTGGCCTCCCTGAATTCCCTCTGGCTGCCATCCCAGATCTTGCTCTCGCCTGGACACGGACCTTCACGCCTCGCTCCTGCCTTTGACCTCTCTGCCTTTGACCTCTCGCTTGCCCATGGACATCCGGGCTTTCCTTGACCTCCGTGGACTTCTGCATCTCGCTCAACACGCACCTTCAACAACTGCCGGTAACACTCAGTTAAACACAACACATAGTCACACCATACTTATTTGGATTAACTACACACTCCACTTCCTTGTGTTTAATAAACACGTCTCCTTTTATCGTACTTTAACTTTAACTTTAAAGGCCTACTGAAACCCACTACTACCGACCACGCAGTCTGATAATTTATATATCAATGATGAAATCTTAACATTGCAACACATGCCAATACGGCCGGGTTAACTTATAAAGTGCAATTTTAAATTTCCCGGGGAACTTCCGGTTGAAAACGTCTATGTATGATGACGTATGCGCGTGACGTCAATGGTTGAAACGGAAGTATTCGGACACATTGTATCACAATACAAACAGCTCTGTTTTCATCGCAAAATTCCACAGTATTCTGGACATCTGTGTTGGTGAATCTTTTGCAATTTGTTTAATGAACAATGGAGACTGCAAAGAAGAAAGCTGTAGGTGGGATCGGTGTATTAGCGGCTGGCTGCAGCAACACAACCAGGAGGACTTTGACTTGGATAGCAGACGCGCTATCCGACGCTAGCCGCCGACCGCATCGATGATCGGGTGAAGTCCTTCGTCGCGCCGTCGATCGCTGGAACGCAGGTGAGCACGGGTGTTGAGCAGATGAGGGCTGGCGTAGGTGGAGCGCTAATGTTTTTATCATAGCTCTGACGAGGTCCCGTAGCTAAGTTAGCTTCAACGGTGTCGTTAGCAACAGCATTGCTAGGCTTCAACAGGCGGCACAGCATTAACCGTGTATTTACAGGTCCAGTGTTTGGTTCGGTGTCTCCTGATAGTGGTATTGTTGATCTTCTGTCTATCCTTCCAGTCAGGGGCTTATTTATTTTGTTTCTATCTGCATTTAAGCACGATGCTATCACGTTAGCTCCGTAGCTAAAGTGCTTAACCGATGTATTGTCGTGGAGATAAAAGTCACTGAATGTCCATTTCGCGTTCTCGACTCTCATTTTCAAGAGGATATAGTATCTGAGGTGGTTTAAAATACAAATCTGTGATCCACAATAGAAAAAGGAGAAAGTGTGGAATCCAATGAGCCCTTTTACCTAAGTTACGGTCAGAGCGAAAAAAGATACGTCCTGCACTGCACTCTTGTCCTTCACTCTCACGTTCCTCATCTACGAATCTTTCATCCTCGCTCAAATTAATGGGGTAATCGTCGCTTTCTCAGTCTGAATCACTCTCGCTGCTGATGTAAACAATGGGGAAATGTGAGGAGCCCTTCAACCTGCGACGTCACGTTACTTCCGGTACAGTCAAGACTTTTTTTTATCAGCGACCAAAAGTTGCGAACTTTATCGTCGATGTTCTCTACTAAATCCTTTCAGCAAAAATATGGCAATAATGCGAAATGATCAAGTATGACACATAGAATGGATCTGCTATCCCCGTTTAAATAAGAAAATTTAATTTCAGTAGGCCTTTAAAGTATCGAAATGCATTTTGGTATCCGGACAACCCTGGTCCAAAATAATAGATGCCATATATCACATACTACAACGTAACATTAAGAAGTGGGACAGAGGACACAAATGTAGCAACACTAGCACAGCTTTGTGAGCTACATGCTAACATTGCACTCATGTTTTAACAGCAGCACCTAGCTAGGTTAGCATATCCGCTGAAGAAAAAACAAACTTACAGCTCCCACGTCTGTAGCTGACTGATGACTAGTTGGCAGAGCTCCGGATTTTATTTTGAGATAAGTAGTAAAGCCTTTTTCTTTTTAAACATAGCTGTTCTCTGTAAAGTGGGGGCATATAGCAGGGCATAGATTTGGGGCACGGAGTATCATGTCAATGAGGAAGGAGCTTTTTCCTTCTAAATGTCATGAAAACCCTCAGCCTCAAGAGCGAGTGTGTGGACTGAGAGCTTGTTACGTCCTCCATCCTTGCTTCAGTAACAAATTCAGGTAGGTCACCCACGGGGACATTATCCCAGTGTGTCAATTGACGGTGCAAGTAGGAAAGAGTCGGGTAGGAAAGCAAAGAAAAAAATTCACTCCCTGCAGCCTCTCCGGCCCTTTGTGCGTCCCTGTCCGGCCCGCGTGAGGCCAATTATAAATTACTAAATACATTTAAAAAAGTATCTATGTCGAGTGTGCAATACAACGGTGCTGCTTTTGTTTTGAAAATCGTTATTTGTATTACTTCCGTGTGGACGTATGCGTGTGCGTGATTGTGAGTGAATGTGAACAGCTGCAATCACAATGGTGGCGGATTCTATCCCTTTCCTTTCTAGTCAATCAATCAGTTTTCACCGCTGGACCCCCTGTGCATTGCACCACCATGCCGGTGCCATACCACATCTCTAGGGTAAACATACAAAGAGCTTCTATTTGTACCTGTCGGTGCAACAGGGCGAATAAATCTAGATAAAATCTGCTTGTGTGGGACAGGAAGCAATGCACAAACACAAAATAAATTATCCAGTTTACTTTCAAAATAAAATACTCCGTGTTCAAGGTGGATTGTATATTACACTTTGAAACGTCCCAATGGGCGGGTACGGACCTGAAGTTAACGTGTCAAAAGTTGACACAAATGGATAAGGACATTCTGCAGTTACAAAATCAAAGAATCATATTACAGGCACATACTGGGGTTCTGTGTCAAATAGCAGCTAATACGGGGGCCGGGAAAGCAGAGGAGTGGTTAGTAGGCCTTGAATGAGATGTGTGTGTTTGTCTCTGTGGGTGGGTGTGTGTGTGTGTTTAAACAACGTTCGCCAGAAAAGTTTTGACTGTTGTGTTGTTACTTGCTACAAATAGATAAATCAAGTACCATATTTTCCAGACTGTAAGCCACTACTTTTGTCTTCGCTAACCACCATAATGTTTCGTATTCAAATTTTTTTTTTCCATATTACACCAACAGAGACACTGAAAAAGAGTGTTATTGTTTGTGCTAAGGTGCTGCGGGTAGAAAATGTACTTACTGTGTTTCGTTCCTTGAACCGGAAGTTTTCGTCTTTAGCGTTTCTACTCTTATATGGATTCGTCATTAACCGCTCCAAGCAACGGTTGTAAGTTTTACAATATAACTCAAACAATTCATACCTACAAAACAGTCTCATGTGTGATGTCTGTAGGAGTGTTTTCACGCGTATTTGTACGTGCTATTGTAATCTAATCAATCTAGCATCATTAGCGAACATGCCAACACGTTTACAATTGTCCAGAGCTCCCAAGCCTCACACAATTTAACCCTTTGTTACACCACACTTGACATTTCTCACGCTTATTTTTCCCCATTCACTACTCTATAGTTATTTTTTTCATGATAATAGATTGAAAGCACGAAAGACACCACACAATATAAACCAATCAGAAGGCGGGTATGCCAAAGTTTTGACCAGCCCTTCGTTAATGGGGAGATGACAATATCATTGCTACGACCCGTAAGCGTATCAACTTGAATCTTTTGGCGGTAAGGCAAAAGATTGTGACTGGATCGAGATGGAAGGGGATAATGACGGGATATCATCAAGTACTACAAATTGCCAAGAAGAAAAAGATTAAAGTGTTTTGGTTGGATATATAGGAGATATATGTAAAAAAAATCAAAAATCAAATGGATGATGATATACCAATTATGCATACCGCAGTGGACGTATGATATCCCAGACGTGATTATGCAATCATAAAGAATATAACTTTAAATTATTATCAGATAAAAAAATTTGAGGAAAAGTATTCACAATATGTCAAAATATACACAGATGCATGTAAAACTTTAAAAAAAAATAAGTAGGAGCTTCAGCAGTTATCCACGAGAAAACATAGTTTTGAATGAAATAGTAAGTGTGAAGTTAATGTTTTTTTTTACAAAGGAATTAATTGCAAATTTACATGGCAGTTAATTGGACAGAGCAATATAAAGCAAGTAAAGCTGTGTGCTTGGACTGCAACAGTGAATTAATCAGCATAAAAATAAAGCTTCAGAAAAAAGACAGGATATAATGTATAAATAGTTCAGACAACCTTTAGAATAAAAAAAGCTGGAAGTGTGATAACATTTCCCTGGGAACCTGCTCCTGTAGGAGTTGATGAAAACAAATGAGCACAGTGGTTCTGAAACTTTTTTCACCAACTACTACCTCAGAAAAAACTTGGCTCTCCAAGTACCACCAAAATGACCAACATTAAAATGCATTAGTGTAGTTGGTCCAAGTATTCATTAAAAACAAGGCATAAGTTTTATTTAACAAGTACCGGTATATTAAAACATTTTGGCCACTGTAACATTACACACAGTTTGAACAGTAACAGTCACTATGTTTCCATGTACTAAATTAGTCCGATTCCTTAAATAGTTCAGTTTTCTTTATTTTCACACCTACGTGGGGGTCCAAGTGTCCATGCACACTCTCTAATGCGACTAATGGTCATGCGCCGTATGCCTCCCGTACACTGGGGGGCGCTTATTTCCTTTAAACGGAAAAGTGTATTGCTTTTACGGTTGACCTATGTCATCATATTAGGCATCTGCAGCTCCTTATAAGTCACAACAGCTCAGCTCTGATGTACATGATGTCCGCTGCAATATTAGCTCGGCCTCAATGCAAGAGTTGGAAAAGATCACAATATATGGGAGGGTGTAATTGGACATAATGGTCTAGGTAAAGCCAATGCAAATGGGGCCTTACTTCTGACCAAATGTGCAGAACACAGTTTGATAATCACCAACACCATCTTTAGACAGAGGAATTCCGTCAAAGTGTCTTGGCAACACCCAAGTCCAAAGCACTGGCACTTGATTGACTATGTTAAGGTGGGGAAGAGGGACCAACAAGATGTGCTTCATACTAGAGCTGTAACTGGTGCAGATGAGTGCTGGTCAGATCACCGATTGATTGCATCAGTTATGAGGCTGAAACTAAAGGCTCAAAGAAAATGTCACAACAAAGCACAAAAATACAATGTTGAATGTCTAAAGGAAGACGAGCATGCCATGAAACTAGAAAGAAACCTGGAAGAAACAATACCAAACAAATCCCCTACAAACATCACAGAACACTGGGAGCAATTAAAGGTAGCAATCAGAAAAGCATGTGATTACTCAATTGGGTACAAATCCAGGAAACATCTGGACTGGTTTGATCAAAACAACACGAAACTGCAACAGCTCATGAATAGAAAAAGGAAAGCTTTCATGCAACTTAAGAATGACCCTAACTCCATTTTAAAGAAAAATCAGTATCAAAAAATCAAAAGTGATGTACAACGAATGGTGCAAGGCAAGATAAATAAATGGTGACAGGCAAAGGCTGAAGAAATACAACTATTAGCTGATAACAACAATTGCAAGGCAATTGCAAGGCGGTGTGACGAAGTTGGTAGAGTGGCCGTGCCAGCAATCGGACGGTTGCTGGTTGCTGGTTACTGGGGTTCAATCCCCACTTTCTACCATCCTAGTCACGTCCGTTGTGTCCTTGGGCAAGACACTTCACCCTTGCTCCTGATGGCTGCTGGTTAGCGCCTTGCATGGCAGCTCCCGCCATCAGTGTGTGAATGTGTGTGTGAATGGGTGAATGTGGAAATACTGTCAAAAGCGCTTTGAGTACCTTGAAGGTAGAAAAGCGCTATACAAGTATAACCCATTTATCATTTAGAGCAGGGGTGGGCAATTATTTTTTACCGGGGGCCGCATGAGCAACCCGAGCACTGCTGGAGGGCCACATCGACAATATTTCAATTAAATTTTGCTCAATATTATTTTTGATATATACCGTAAGATAAATAATAATAATAATAATAATAATAATGAATAATAATGGTAATACTTCAACATAGTGTGTGTAACAGCATTCCATGACTAATATAAATCAATTAACATTAATAATAAATGACAGTAAAATAAGCACACGTATGACTGAGGAGTCATAGTGTAACTTTGTGTGGTGTTTGAGTTGTCCGACTTTTTGTGTGGCCATAAACGCACCAGTGGTTTAGTGCTATGCGTGTTGGTGACAGATGACAAGTTGGTTTTGGCCTGGTTTGTACGGCAGAAAATTACTAGTTTTTCGAGATAGAAGTGTTTTACTTATGTTTTTGGTGTGGTTATGGTCGAATATAAACAGTTTTGCTCAATAAAATGATCGATATAATTCCTGGCCTCGAAGCATCTCGATAGACGTTACAATAATTGAACGGTGTTCAATTGAACGGTGTTGACGAACACCGTTAGGTCCGCTTGTTGTCACTGTCACTCAAAGCTGCATTGCAAAATTACATAGAATAAATATGTTTATTTTGTTTAGAATTCAGATGGGATTTGATTTGGTGCGCGGCATATATTTGCTGCGCGCAGCAGACGCTTGAGCAGTGCGCAATTGCGCAGGCACGCACTTTAGAGGGAACGTTGCATGGCAGTCCATGTCTTGTTGGAAACACGCCATTCTTCATCAACTTTTCTCTTTTTAGCGTCTCGGGTGTAAACCGTGCATCACTTGTCGCTGCATGTGCACCTTCACTCGCAGGTTACACACGGACACACGCCCATAAATAATACTTTTCAAAATAAAAGCAGCACAGTTGTATTGCGCGCACGACATAGATGTTTTTTCAACTTTATTTTGTAATTAATGATTGCAGCTGTTCACATTCACTCACAACGGAAGTAATACAAATAACGATTTTCAAAACAAAAGCAGCACCGTTGTATTGCACACTCGACATAGATACTTTTTAAAATTTATTTTGTAATTTATAATTGGCCTCACGCGGGCCGGACAGGGACGCACAAAGGGCCGGACGCGGCCCGCGGGCCGCAGAATGCCCAGGTCTGATTTAGAGCAACAAGAGAGATATATGGACCATCTCTACAGGGTCAGGTGCCTCTCAAGAGCAAAGACGGGGGTACCGTCCTGAAGACCAACAAAGAAAACAATGGGTGGTGGAGAGAGCCAGGCAAAGGTAGGTAGGTAGGTAGGTCTTTATTGTCATTGCACAAGTACAACAAAACTTAGTTTTCAACACAAACCCGTTCAAGATTAGACAAACAGTGTACAGCGTTACAGAATAGGAACGCTGATGGGTCACCACAAGATGCCCCGTAAAAGATGGGGAAAAATGTAAACACTGGGGAAGGATGAGTAAAAAAATACAATCTAGACTGGGCTCCTAAGGGGGCCCAGTCTGGAGTGGGAAAAAACCTCCAAAGCAAAGCACATATACATATTACAACATACATCTCAAGATATCTAGCAACAGAGGGGAGGGAGTGGGGGCCACGGTGGCTGGCTGCAGCTCTTCAGGCGCTGCCCAGCCGTCCATCACCCCTAAGGGATTCGCGTCAAGGGCATTGGATGGGGGTGGGTTATGTGTGTGTGGCATATATTTTGTGGATGCATGTGTGTGTGTAAGCCTGCCGCGTGTCTCTGTTCCGCGGCCTTGGTGTCGTGCAGTCGCTAGTCAGTCCAAAGTCAGCAACAACAGGTGTGTCCATGAGAGACAAGAAGGGAGTTTGTTGTGTCTTCGCCGCACTGTCCTTCGGGAGAGTCTCGAAATCAGGGAAACAATCCAAGTTAGAATGTTTTGTATGTGAGTGAAAATAAAATTTGCTTTTCACTCTCAATTGTCTATTACTGGTCCTCAAAATTCAACCAGTCCGATGTTATCCAAATCACAAGAGTGTCCGCAGTTCTTCCCGCATCCTCCAATCATTTGTGGCAGCTTTAGGGTACTTTGAAGACTGCCAGCAACTTCCAATTTGTCGACAAACCAGAGCAATGCTTACTCCAATCAGCAGATGTCCTGTAGTCATAATTCCGAATAGGTGGATATCTTCATGTCCTCAACTCCTTCTCCCAAGAGTCCATCGTGTGTCCACAAACAACTGCTCCGTCACGACAAACAGGTTCGCTCAAACCCAAGATCTTGTCAATTTCGTTGAGACCAGTTAAATAGTTCCAATTAGGGCTGGGCAATATATCGATATACTCGATATATTGCGGGTTTGTCTCTGTGCGATATAGAAACTGACTATATCGTGATACTCGAGTATACGTTCTCACTCAGTTGCTTTTACCTGCAGGCATTACACTACAGGCTTTTTTCACTCTTTCTTGTCTCTGCTTCTCACAGACAGCAAGCGCACCTTCTTACATACGTCACATACGTATACGCCCTCTCGGAGCAGAGAGGTAGCAGCATGGGTAACGTTAGCTGTGGTGCGAGTGGTAATACGAGAGAAAGAAGCTGTGAATCTGGTAACAAATGAAGGAAGAATTAATTCCCAAGAAAAACAGCACAGGGTCCATCGTCTGGCGGTGGTTTGGCTTCAAGTGGTAATATGTCGGACAGACAACTGTAATATGTCAAGTGTGGGGCAAAAGCGTTGCTACAAAAAGTAGCATTACTTCTAATATGTAGCATCATTTGAAAAGTCACCCGCTAGAGAATGAAGAGTGCTTACTCCGCATGTCAACATCTCCGTTGGGTGCCACACCAACAAAATGCAGAGGCAACCATTTCCACATAAACACCGTATGAAAAAAAATAGTGAACAGAAGGAGATTACGTCCGCAGTAACCTACCACATAGAGATTTGATTTCCTATTATGCAGCTCATTTTTATTTGACAGTTATTAAAATATCTTGTGTGACATCATGCACAAAAGTGCACTTTATTTGTTTTAAACTATTGTAGTGGCGTTCTGTACAAAAAGTGCACTTTAATGTAGTGTTGTTTTGATATGTCATCTTAGTGACATCATGCACAAAAGTGCACTCATAGTTTGTTTTAAAATGTTTAGTTTAGTTTAGTTTATTAAGGATCCCCATTAGTCTACACCGCAGTGGAGACTATTCTTCCTGGGGTCCAGACAAAAAACATCACACAATCACAAAACAAAAGATTAAAATGCAGTACAACATGATCAAATAATAAAATGTTGTAATACAAAAATAGCAACAACAAAGAACCAAAAAAAAAATAAAAACTTCGAGTTTACATAATAATGTTCATACCAAAGATAAAAAGAGCAATATAAAAATAGATATGTATATTTTTGCAAAAATAAAACAAAGAACCAATGGCCTAAAATATACACATTATTGTACCAAAGACAAACAATAAGTGACGAAAAAGTACCATTCATCCATTTTCTACTGCTTGTCCCACAATCAATAAGATAGTCAATAGTCAATAAAAACAGTCATGACATTAGGTACGATCTAGAATAATCTCTTTCCGCAATACTTCTCCTCTTAGTCTATTCTTAAAACCCACTATGCTGGTGATTGATACCAGATATTGTGAAATTCGATTCCAGTAAGTGATTGCCCTATACATTACAGTCTTTTTCAAAACATCAGTTTTGGGTTTAAGAGGGGGGAAAGCACCTCTTAGGGCTAGCCTGGTACCATAGTTGTGACTGTCATTAGCAAGCAACAGCTGAGAATACAGATATGAAGGTTTATGGTATGTATAGATTTTTTTTTAAAAATAAAATCACACTACAAGCTAGTCTTTCACCAACTCTCATCCATGACAATTCAGTATGCATGATCTCAACGCCGGTCCTAAATGAGCAATGGAGAGCTAGTCTGGCAGCTCGGTTTTGGGCAAGCTGGATTTTATTTAGTTCTTGTTTAGATGCATTAGACCAGATTGCTGGGCAGTAGTCAATATGTGACAATACAAGGGATTGTATAACTTGCTTAGTAGTTGTGTTAGTTAAAAAATAGATTGTCTCTGACAATCTTGCACTTTCTGTTTTGAAATGACATGAATGTTTGTGACACTGCTTAATAACTGTTTAATAAACACAGTTTTGGTCAATTGACTTAGTTGTGATGTGCTTCTCTGCATGAAAGTTTAAAATGAGCATATATTGATACAGTATGAACAAGAATGTTTTAATGTAGACACATAGAATCATCATACTGGTGTGATTATATGCATCAAGTGTTCATTCAAGGCTAAGGCAAAATATCGTGATATATATCGTGCATCATGACATGGCCTAAAAATATTGAGATATTAAAAAAAGGCCATATCGCCCAGCCCTAGTTCCAACGTTTAGATTTGGAGAGCAGTGCAAAAAGAGGCAACAAAAAAGTTAAGACAAGACAAGACCAGACAAAGAACAAGCAGGAGTGATAAGGGAGAGGAAAGGGGAGCGTCCGCCCTCAATGAGTGCCAGAGAGAAAAGGCTGAAGAAATACAACACTTTGCTGATAACAATTTCAGGGCATTCTTTAGAGCGACAAAAGAGATGTATGGACCATCTATACAAGGTCAGGTGCCTCTCAAGAGCATTCTGAAGACCAACAAAGAAAACAGAGCGGTGGAGAGAGCACTTTGAAGAACTACTGAACCAACAAACTGTCTATAACAGGGATGTCATCAATGCCATACCCCAACATCCATCCATCCATCCATCCATTTTCTACCGCTTGTCCCTTTTCAGGGTCGCTGGAGCTTATCTCAGCTGCATTCGGGCGGTAGGCGGGGTACACCCTGGACAAGTCACCACCTCATCGCAGGGCCAACACGGATAGACAACATTCACACTCACAGCATGACAATATGACAGCCATACCCCAACAGACCATCAAAATGGACCTATACCTATACCAACCCTGGAAATAATTAAGAAATCCATCTTACGAATGAAAGCTTGCAAAGCGTCAGGCCCAGACGGAATTCCAATTGAAATATTTAAGCATGGTGGAAACAAATTACAAGAAAATATATATCAAATTATACTAAAAATTTGGAGCAAGGAATGCCAACATTGTGAGCTAAAGGATGCCAACATTGTGAAGATATACAAAAGAAAGGGTGATAGAGCAGAATGTGGCAATTACAGAGGAATATCACTACTCAGTACTGCCGGTAAGGTCCTGTCAGGAATCCTCAACACAAGACTTCAGACCATTGCCGAGGACATACTCCCAGAATCTCAATCAGGCTTTAGACCAAACAGAGGAACAACTGACAGTGAGACAACTCCAATAAAAATGCATTGAACAAAATAAACCCCTCTATATGTCGTTTATTGACCTCACAAAAGCATTTGACACTGTCTCAAGGGAACTACTTTGGGAAGTACTGACAAGATCAGGATGTCCTCCAAAATGTATCAGTATAGTCCGATTGATCCATCCATCCATCAATCTTCTACCGCTTGTCCCTTACGGGGTCGCGGGGGGTGCTGGAGCCTATCTCAGCTGCATTCGGGCGGAAGGCGGGGTAGACCCTGGACAAGTCCCCACCTCATCACAGGGCCAACACTGATAGACAACATTCACACTCACAGCATGACAATATGACAGCTACAGTACTTGGGAATGGCGATGATTCTGCTCCTTTTGAAGTAAAACAGGGATGCCTGAAAGCCCCAACACTGTCCTCCGTCTTTATCTCTGCTGTGATCCACATTGCATATTCACAAATACCAGCTGAGCTCTTTTAAATTGCATTTTGGCTACATAGAAAACTATTCAACCTGAGGAAGCTGCAAGCCAGAACAAAAGTTTCAAGGTCCACAGTGATAGAATTTCAGTATGCCGATGATAATGCAATAGCAGCCCAGAGTGCAGAAGATGTGTAAGTAATACTGGAACCATTTAAAGGCCTACTGAAATGAAATGTTCGTATTTAAACGGGGATAGCAGATCCATTCTGTGTGTCATACTTGATCATTTTGCGATATTGCCATATTTTTGCTGAAAGGATTTAGTAGAGAACATCGACGATAAAGTTTTGGTCGCTGATCAAAAAAAGCTTTGCCTGTACCGGAAGTAGCGTGACATCACAGGTTGAAGGGCTCCTCACATTTGCACATTGTTTACACCAGCAGCGAGAGCGATTCGGAACGAGAAAGGGACGGTTACCCCATTAATTTGAGCCAGGATGAAAGATTTGTGGATGAGGGACGTGAGAGTGAAGGATTAGAGTGCACTGCAAGACGAATCTTTTTTCTCTCTGACCGTAACTTAGGTACAAGGGCTCATTGGATTTCACACTCTCTCCTTTTTCTATTGTGGATCACGGATTTTTATTTTAAACCACCTCGGATACTATATCCTCTTGAAAATGAGAGTCGAGAACGCGAAATGGACATTCACAGTGACTTTTATCTCCATGACAATACATCGGCGAAGCACTTTAGCTACGGAGCTGACGTGATAGCATCGTGCTTAACTGCATATAGAAACAGACTAAATAAGCCCCTGACTGGAAGGATAGACAGAAGATCAACAATACTACTATTACTATTAAACCCTGGACCTGTAGCCACACGGTTAATGCTGTACCGCCTGGCGAAGCCTAGCAATGCTGTTGCTAATGACGCCATTGAAGCTAACTTAGCTACAGGACCACGAAAGAGCTATGCTAAAAACATTAGCTTTCCACCTACGCCAGCTCTCATCTGCTCATCACGACCCGTGCTCACCAGCGATCGATGGCGCGACGAAGGACTTCACCTGATCATCGATGCGGTCTGCGGCCCGGAGACGGAGGAAGTCAAGGTGAGGACAGCGGCTCGGCGGCGGCCGTTGTAGCTTTCGACGACACACCGGCCGCCATCAGAGTCGGCAAGAAACATATATTTCCCCAACGTTACGTACGTGACATGCACATAGCGACACGCACGTACGGGCAAGCGATCAAATGTTTGGAAGCCAAAGCTGTACTCACGGTAGCGCGTCTGCTATCCAACTCAAAGTCCTCCTGGTTGTGTTGCTGTATCCAGCCGCTAATACACCGATCCCACCTACAGCTTTCTTCTTTGCAGTCTCCATTGTTAATTGAACAAATTGCAAAAGATTCACCAACACAGATGTCCAGAATACTGTGGAATTTAGCGATGAAAACAGACGATTTAAGCTGGCGACCGTGCTATTCCAAAATGTCTCCTTCAACCCGTGACGTCACGCGCAAACGTCATCATACCTAGACGTTTTCAGCCGTAAGTTTCCCGGGAAATTTAAAATTGCACTTTATAAGTTAATCCGGCCGTGTTGCAATGTTAAGATTTCATCATTGATGTATAAACTATCAGACTGCGTGGTCGGCAGTAGTGGGTTTCAGTAGGCCTTAAACACAAGACGGAGTTACTACGGCAGGGAAGGAAGCTGAAGGGAACTGGGGTTTACATCAATGAACATCTTACCAAGAAGAACGCTGACATTGCAAGACAAGCACGCATCCTCAGAAAAGAAAACAAGATACAAGCAACATGGACACGGAACTGCAAAATCATGATTCGGCTAAATGGACCATATGAAGAAGCCAAAGTTGTCATGATCCGAGAGCTCCGCGACTTGGATCAATATAGATGAGACCTGCTAGACTTATGACTGACACGGCTCATCCTTGGCTGGAGACGGGGAAGGCTACGCAGCGAGAAGGTGAGACAACTGAGAATCAAAAGTTTCTAAGAGCTGAATACATGGACTATAAACTGTATGACTTTGAAAATGATGTTGACCCAGAAAACCATCTGTTCAACTCAATCAATGCTACATGTGACTACTACACCGAGGAACAATTCAATGACAATGTTAGTTTAGATAATACATTTTCTTTAATACATTTCAACTGTAGAAGCTTATATGCAAATTTCTCAAAGATTGACGAATACCTGAAGACTCTAAATGGCAAATTCAAAATAATAGCACTTTCTGAAACATGGATCGATAAAGACAGAGGTATCGATTTCTCCATTGACGGGTATGAGTTGTATCACTGTAGTAGAAGAAACAAGAAGGGAGGAGGTGTGGCCCTGTTTGTTGACTGTGAATTGAAATGTAGACCTGTGGAATGTATGACAGTGGTAATTGATGATTTATTTGAATGTGTAACTGTAGAGGTAGAAATAGAAAAGAAGATAAATGTTATTGTTACGTGTATGTATAGGACACCTGGGTCTAAAGTAGAAGCATTTCATGATAGTTTGGAAGAATTATTGTGTAAGGTGAAGGAAAATAAAACATTTGTCATGTGTGGCGACTATAACATAGACCTGCTAAGCTCACCCAGAAATAAATCAACAAGAGACTTCTTGGATGTGGTATATAGTAGAGGGCTTTATCCATTGATCACCAAACCCAGTAGAATAACGACAAATTGTGCAACGTTAATTGATCACATCTTTATAAATGACATAAAAAATAATATAAAAAGTGGACTAGTAATTAATGATATAAGTGACCACTTACCTGTGTTTCTTACTTATGACTGTCCAATTGATAAAAAGAGGGAGGAAAAAACTCATAGATATGTAAGGAAAAGAACTGAAGAGGCAATAAATAGGTTTAGGAAGGACTTATTTGAAACAGACTGGAATGAGGTGTATGGGGGAGAAGCAAATGCTGCATATGAGGCTTTTCTTAATATATATTTATCATTGTATGAAAAGCATTGTCCGAATGTATGGAAACAAAGACAGCTACAATAAAAAGCCTTGGATTATAAAGGGACTACAGAATGCTTGTAAAAAGAAAAACAAACTTTATAGAGATTTCATAAAAGTAAAAACAAAGGATGCTGAAACGAAATATAAGGTTTACAAAAACAAATTGATAACAATAATGAGACAAGCAAAAAGAGAATATTATAATAATTTACTAGAAAAAAATAAAAACAATATCAAAGGAACTTGGAATATTCTGAACAAGGTAATAGGAAAAACATCTGGGCCTACAAACCCACCAAGCCATTTTATCAATGAGGATAATAAGATGATAACAAATATGAATGAAGTGGCAAACGGATTCAATTCTTTTTTTGTGAATGTTGGACCCAAATTGGCAGAGAGTATTGGAGAACATAAAGATATACAGAGTGGATGGAGAGGGGGAAGCAAAGTGCTACAGTCCATGCTTCTAGGAGATGTTAGTGAAAATGAAATTGTATCGGTGGTAACAAAACTGAAAAATAAGACATCAACAGACAGTGATGGTATAGACATGATAATTGTAAAAAACACTATTGACTGTATCATCAAACCTCTTTGTTATATTTTTAATCTTTCTTTTCAAACAGGGACCTTTCCAAATAAAATGAAGGTAGCAAAGGTAATTCCACTCTTTAAAACGGGAGATAAACATAGATTCACTAATTACAGACCAGTGTCACTACTGTCACAATTTTCTAAAATAATTGAAAAAATATTTGTAAAAAAATTAGATAGTTTTATTGAAAAGAACATGCTGTTGAGTGAGAGCCAGTATGGATTCCGGACCAATAGATCCACTGCTTCAGCTGTAATGAAAATAATTGAGGATATAGCAACAGCAACTGATAATAAGAAATACACTATAGGGGTATTTATCGATCTTAAAAAAGCATTTGATACTATAGATCATTCTATATTATTGTCCAAGTTGTATTCATTTGGTGTGAGAGGAGTAGTTTTAGACTGGCTAAGAAGTTATTTAGATAATAGACAAGAGTTTGTGGATTTTATGGGTAATACATCTGAACAAATGAGGATTGAATGTGGAATTCCACAAGGTTCGGTTTTGGGACCAAAATTGTTTATTTTATATATTAATGATATATGTGAGGTATCAAAGTTATTGAAATTTGTATTATTTGCGGACGACACCAACTTTTATAGTTCGGGACACGACTTAAAAGCATTATCAAAAATTATTGAACAGGAAATGATTAAACTTAAGAGATGGTTTGATGCCAATAAATTATCATTAAATGTAGAAAAAACAAAGTTCATGATTTTTTGTAAAAGGAAAAGGGAGGAAACGATCAAATTGTCAATAAATGGAATAGATATTGAAAGGGTTTCTGAACTTAGATTTTTAGGAGTGATACTGGATGACGGTCTGACATGGAAATCTCATATTGCAGATCTGCGGAAAAAGATGTCTAAGAGTATTTTTATATTAAATAAGGTAAAATATGTGTTAGATTATAGGGCAATGCGCATATTGTATTGTGCACTTATATTGCCATATATCAGCTACTGTGTGGAAGTGTGGGGGAACACAAGAGTAACATAAAGGCATTGTATCAACTACAGAAAAGAGCTATAAGGATTATTCATAAAGTAGATTACTTAGAACACACTAACATATTATTCATTAATTCAGGTTTATTGAAATTACAGGAGCTAGTAAAGTTACAGACATTATGTGTCATGTTTAAAGGGAAACTTCGGTTTTTTTCAACCTGGGCCCTGTTTTCATAATTTTTTCTGTATATGTGAGTGCTGGATAAAACATTTTTTGAGGTCGCGCCAGTATTGAGCAGGGCAGGCAGCCTCCAGCCCAGCTAACGCTCGTACACAGGGCAACTGGCTCTCGTCAAAATTCGGCCTATAAACATGCATTTTTTTCACACTGACAGGCTCAGATAGTTACAATGAGTGTCCGACAACATACTAGAAAGGAGAAATTAACGTATGTCTCTACCTTTAGCTGGAGATCGCTGTTTGTTGTGAGCTGTGTCCAAATCTCACCACGCTACAAATCTCGTTCCGAAATCTCGCGATAACTCGCGACATTACTTCGGTAATCCAACAGAAAATCACTTCAGTCATCTCTCTTCACCTCAGTCAGGTAACTGTTTTTCCACCGGTGTTTTGTCGCGAGTTATCGCGAGATTTCGGAACGAGATTTGTAGCGTGGTGAGATTTGGACACAGCTCACAACAAACAGCGATCTCCAGCTAAAGGTAGAGACATACGTTAATTTCTCCTTTCTAGTATGTTGTCGGACACTCATTGTAACTATCTGAGCCTGTCAGTGTGAAAAAAATGCATGTTTATAGGCCGAATTTTGACGAGAGCCAGTTGCCCTGTGTACGAGCGTTAGCTGGGCTGGAGGCTGCCTGCCCTGCTCAATACTGGCGCGACCTCAAAAAATGTTTTATCCAGCACTCACATATACAGAAAAAATTATGAAAACAGGGCCCAGGTTGAAAAAAACCGAAGTTTCCCTTTAAGGCTAAAAGCAAAACATTACCAGCAAATTTACAAAAAATGTTTGTCATCACTTCTGAGAATGAAGAGCATAGAAGAAAAGGTCATTTCCAACATCAGTATTCAAGGACAACTTTAAAACAAATGTGTATATCAGTGGTGGGGGTTAAACTATGGAATTCTCTTTATAATGAGATAAAAGATTGTAAAAATATATTCCAATTGAAAAAAATATATAAAGACAGAACAATAAAATCATATGGACAGCCATAAGTGTTTACATTTTGCTTTATATTTATTAATTTACTTGTTTTTTGCCTGGTTTTGTATTTGTTTTGTATCATCCCGTGAGGTGTACCTGTATATTACTTCTTTTGTTTTTTTGTTCGGTTTGTACTTCATGAAGTTTTGCACTTGTGTTTTTTTTGTTTTGTTTTGTTTTGTTTTCGTTATATTTGGATGTAATTGTTGGTTCACATATCATTAAGTAAGACTATGTATTATGTGAAGGGGGCAGGAAAATATACGATTTTTCTTCATCCTGCTCCTTCTCAGGCATTGGTGTGTAACGGTGTAACTGAATAATTGTGTTATAATTGTCTATCAAAGATGCACATCAATGAAGGAGATAAATAAAAATGATGAATGATGAACTATGCGTACACACAACTTGGATTTAAAATAAATGCAAAGAAAACACAAGTACTCTTCCAACCATCGCCAAAGGATGTCATCTGGCAACCACCAGCAATAAAGATAGAAGAAGCGGCTGTTGAAAATGTAGAAAGCTTCACATACCTTGGTAGTATAATGCTAACATTGATGCAGAAGTCAATCACAGAATCAGGCAAGCTGCTGCAGCCTTTGGAAAGCTTAAGGCTCGAGTGTTCCGAAATCGTGACAGACTAGATAGAAAAATCAAAGTGTTCAGAGCAATTGTTCTAACAGCTTTGTTATATGGTTCAGAGGCATGGACAGCATATCAAAGACATATCACAGCACTTAAAAGGTTTCAACAGCAATGTCTACGCCAGATGATGAATATTAAGTGGTAAGATTTGAGAACAAAAATCAGTGTACTTGAACAGGCCATGCTTCCCAGTGTAGAGAGTACAATTGTTTAACAACTACGATGGACAGGGCATGTTGTATGGATGAATGACGAAAGACTGCCAAAACAGATGTTGTACTGTCCGCTAAATGAAGGGAAAAGAAATGTTGGTGGACGTTACAAGGATTACTAAAAAAAGACATTGAAACAATGTGAAATAGATACTACATACTGGGAAGACCTAGCAAAAGACAGAATAACATGGAGAGCTGCAGTCAGTGAAGGAGTGACAAAGTATGAGGAGAAAAGAACATCTATGATACTTAAAAAAAGGAGGAGGGGACTGGAAAGAAGACTCATGCCAAAACGTATGTTACCACCTGGTCTGATCTGTTTGATGTGCGGCAGAAATGTCAAAGCTCGTATTGGCTTGTACAGTCACTACAGAGCACATCATTTTTAGGGACGATGGACCCCTATCTTCTAACAAGAAGAGGAGCCAGCCAATATTAGCTCGGATTACAAATATATATATATATATATATATATATTTCAAAATGGTGCCGCTCAAGTGGCTGCTGTTGGCAGGAGCTCTGTGCTCTTGTGTCATCCTTTTGTGTTCCTGGTGTTTCAATCTTGTTTTCATGTGGGGTTTTTTTTTTTTTGCCTTTTGGTTCGGGACCCTTTGGGACTGTGCGACAAGGGGTGGCACTTTCGTGACTTCTGCTGTGCTTTTTTGTGAACTTCTGGATATGCCTGCCGGGAGCCTTTTGGCTATGGAGACCACCTGCTGGGTCTCTGCCACACCAAAGTCAGTTTGGAGAGACTGGAGGAGATGCGGATGAAGAGACAGGGCTGCGCAGCTGGCGCTGAGCGCCGGGAAGGACAAGCTTCACAGTGTCTTGGCTGTCTTGTATCGGACACCTCGGTCTCCTTAGACGCATCCTCGCTCATCCATGCGGACTGTACACTGGCCGAGAGTTAGTGGACGGTTGAGGGTGGAGTCAACTCTCTTGGTTGCTTTGTTGGGTCTGCTCCTGTCTCTGGCCATGCTCCCCCCACCCCAGCAGACAACGGCGTGGAACACAGCAGAGGCCAACACAGTGTATATGTTTGTTTTTTTGTTGTTTTTACTTTTGTAGCTGTATGTTGAAATGGCTGGTTGCTTCATCTCTGCTCTTTTAATGTCTTTAATGTGCTTTGTGTTCTTTGATGTTTCCCTCTTACACACATGTATGTGTGCTATGGCTATGAGTTTTTTTTCCTTGGCCTCAGTCTGGACCCCCGCTCCAGGGGCCCAGGCTTACCAAACTCTTCCATTTTCTTATAATAAAGCTGACAGTTAACGTTGGAATATTTAGGAGCGAGGAAATTACACGACTGGATTTGTTGCACAGGTGGCATCCTATGACATTTCCACGCTGGAAATCACTGAGCAAGAGCGGCCCATTCTTTCACAAATGTTTGTAGAAACAGTCTCCATGCGTAAGTGCTTGATTTTATACACCTGTGGCCGGGCCAAGTGATTAGGACACCTGATTTTCATCATTTGGATGGGTGGCCAAATACTTTTGGCAATATAGTGTATATATATATATATATATTTGTTATTACTAATTAATACTAACATTTGTTTTTAAATGTATGTATACATTTTTTGAGCCTTTTTAAAGATATATATTATCATAGCAAAATTTGCAAATTATTTGATGACATCATGGTAACCACGCCACTGACCACGCCCCCACCGCCACATGTATCTTGGCAGTTTAGGGGGAACCCTGTATACACACGTCATTAAAGTGTGCAGTTTTTTTTTTACTAAAATAGGAAATTTTGTCAAGGCTAAAACCAATTCTGCTTCACTTTTCAAACATTTCAGTTGGCGAATCCTGTTGAAGAGCCAATTAAGTTCGTAGATCAAGGTTCCATATGAAATCTCCTATATGAAGAAAAACTTTTTGAAACATCACAACCCCAGCGCCTCCCAGAGTGCACATTCGATGTGCTAATTAGAGGTTCTGTTGTCTGGATCACACTTCTATATCGTTCATATTATGTCCATCAATCCATTTTCTACCACTTGTCCCTCTCGGGGTCGCGGGGTTGCTGGAGCCTGCGCTCGGGAGGAAGGCGGGGTACACCCTGGACAAGTCACCACGTCATCACAGGGCCAACACAGATAGACAGACAACATTCACACTCACATTCACACACTACGGCCTATTTAGTGTTGTAAATCAGCGTATCTCCAGGTGCATGTCTTTGGAAGTGGGAGGAAGCCAGGCTACCTGGAGAGAACCCATGCAGTCATGGGGAGAACATGCAAACTCCACACAGAAAGACCCCGAACCCAATCATATTATGTGTGTGCTGCATATTCTACAGCGTAACGAAAAAGCCAAGGTTGGACCATTGGAGCATATGAGGAGTGTCTCCATGGTGACAGCCGCTATAGTAGACGCAAATTTCTCTTTTAAATAGGGCACTTGTTATCTATTCTACACACAGTCTTAGTCGATCACCTGCAAAACACCTAGGGGTGAGAATCTTTGGGTACCTAGCAAATTCTGATTCCTGCATGGGTAACGATGCGATTCAGAAACCATTCTCCATTCAAACCGAATCTCGCAATGTATTATTTGGTGTAATAATTGTAATTAAAATGTTCTAAACAGGTTAGAAAAGCTCCTTCTGGTTGCATGGAGATGACCAGGAAAACTTATTTTCTGATACGAAAAATAAATTAAAATATATATTTATTTATTTTTTTTAATCGATTTTTGAAAATTATAAATCGATTTAGAATCGATGTGAATCTATGTTTTGTGCTCCCCTAAACGCATCCAATAATAGTACACACAATTTTATACTTTGCGCATGCTATTTAACATTTGTTATTTAACAGAAAATGTCCATTCTTGGACTGTTCCCGCAAAGTTGACAAAATTTAAGTCTTGGTACGATGAAAAAAATAAGATTCACAAGAAAGTAAGAAGCATAGTCTAACACTTACTTGAATGATTCATCAATTATGGTGTGTGTCTGCACTAGGGTTGTACAGTATACCGGTATTAATATAGTACCGCGATACTAATGAATCATATTCGGTACTATACCGCCTCTGAAAAGTACCGGTGCGCTACTTCTAAATCACTAATCCTCGACAAATAAAGTACGTTTCTTACAAGTATCATCCCTGCAGGACGAGGAATAGCTAAACATGCTTCACTACACGCCGTAGCTCACCGGCGTCAAAATGTAAACAAACGCCATTGGTGTGCACCTACACCTGACATCCACTGTAATGATACCAAGTACAGTAGCGTATCTAGTCGATACTATTATGATTACGTCGATATTTTTTGGCATCACAACATCTTTCTGTTTTTTTTTAAATTGATATTATGTTTATAAACTCAGGAATATGTCCCTGGACACACAAGGACTCGAATATGACCAATGTATGATCCTGTAAAGACTTGGTATCAGATTGATACCTAAATGTGTGGTATCATCCAAAACTAATGTAAAGCATCCAAACAACAGAAGAATAAGTGATTATTTCATTTAAACCGAAGTGTAGATAGAACATGTTAAAAGAGAAAGTAAGCAGATATTAACAGTAAATTGACAAGTAGATTAATAATTCTTTTTTCTACCACTTGTCCTTAATCATTTTGACAAAATATTAGAATGAAAAATGACACAATATGTTACTACATACATCAGCAGCTAAATTAGGAGCCTTTGTTTGCTTACTTACTAATAAAAGACAAGTTGTCTAGTATGTTCACTATTTTATTTAAAGACAAACTTGCAATAAGAAACATATGTTTAATGTACTGTAAGATTTGTTGTTAAAATAAAGCCAATAATGCAATTGTTTGTGGTCCCCTTTATTTAGAAAAGTACCGAAAAGTAGCAATATAATTTTGGTTCCGGTACCGGTATCAAAATATTGGTATCAGGACAACACTAGTCTGTACAGTACAACTCTTTGGGACCGCATGTGTGAGCGAGCTATATTACATATTACACACACGCCAACATGAGGCTCCACATAGGCAGGCCTGTTCCAGAAGGAGGCGGAGCCTGAAAGAGAAGCAGCCAGCAGCTCTGCCTGTTCAATGTTTCTACCCCTGCCTTCATACATGCATTAAACATGTATTTAACATGCATGTGTGCTGGACACAGACGTTCACACAGGAACAGCATTTTTTTAAGCGGCGTTTAAGGCCGCCGTCGCATTTGGATTGCAGGCGGCTCCAATGTCTCCTTCCTACTCCTGTTTCATAAGACGAGAGAGTGGAAAAGTCGGAGTCAGCATGCTGGTATGAGAACAGCCTCAGCTGGAAAGAGATCAGCACACACATCTGCACTGCACCCTGGAGTGTGTGTCTGTGTCAAAAAATCAAGTGTGTGTATCAGAGCAAGAACAAGACAATGAGTGCAGGAGCGTGCACTCCTCTGAATTTTGCAGGCACAGACTTGCAACAGCTGGTGTCATACTTTGAAGCCCCGACTGTCAGGTTCAAGTGAAAATATCCCAATAATTTCTCTCATTTTTACTGACTGACACGGTCTGTAATTTCCCAAGAGTGTTTTCAAATCAAGCAGGATATCCACCTGGATTTTAAATTTGCAGCAAATTCACACTGTACCAAGTGGAGATATTCGGTGCGTGCGCTCCATGTCGCGTTCATGACGACTGAGGAATTTTGGAGCTCAACTGAAGTTTTTTGAGAAATTCCTATTTGTGCATTCACATTAATGGCAGCACGCTTTGTGAATGTAAAAGGCCATTTCGACACGAACACGCATACTTTCAAAAACGATCTTCATCCACATGAGTGTAGATTCAAAACTGTCTCTGTCCACACGCAAACGCATACACGAGCGGTCAGGCACATTTTGTCCAATCAGAAGCCTGGAAAAGCAGTTACAGCTAACTTTGTGACATTGCACCTGTTGTTATAATGTTTATTGTAATATACTAAACGTTCAGTGACATTCACATTATCTTTAAACCAGCCCACATTTACACAGAGCTCTGGGAACATTATGAATCTTTTGTAAGTGCATACACGCCTGTGCTGCTGCAACTCAACACTCGTGGAATTATAGCATGTTTAATCAGCAACATGGTGACATATTACATGTGCAGTGAACTGTACATTTTCTTTAAAAAAGAGCACCCACTAACAAGGAGCCAAGGAAACCTCTTGAATGTTTAAGTGCCTAAAAAGCGAGTATGCGACTGTGCCCAAGGGGCCTGCTCCAAACATGCTCCCACAAGGTTGGGAGCATGGAATTGTCCAAAATGTTTTGGTATCTTGGAGCATTCAAAGTTCCTTTCACTGGAACTAAGGGGCCAAGCCCAACTCCTGAAAAACAACCCCACACCATAATTCCTCCTCCACCAAATTTCACACTCGGCACAATGCAGTCCGAAATGTACCGTTCTCCTGGCAACTTCCATCAGATTGCCAGATGGAAAATGGTGAGTCATCACTCCAGAGAACGCGTCTCCACTGCGCTAGGGTCCAGTGGCGACGTGCTTTACACCACTGCATCAGACGCTTTGCATTGGACTTGGTGATGTATGGCTTAGATACAGCTGCTCTGCCATGGAAACCCATTCCATGAAGCTCTCACTCATCTCATTTGGATGGGTGGCCAAATACTTTTTGCAATATAGTGTACACTACATGTGCAAAGAAGTTAACATTGTCTTTAGCATTAGTACACACTCGGGTTGTATGGTATACCAGTACCAATAAATGCACTAATGAAATATAAAAAAGTACTAGACTAGTTTACGGTGTCAATTACTATGTATTTACCACACGGCGTGAAAATTAAGAAAGTTATTTTTTGAAAACACCCTTATTGAGATCATCAGCCATGATTTTCATTTACCGTATTTTCCGGACTACTGTATAGAGCAGGGGTGGGCAATCAATTTTTACCGGGGGCCGCATGAGCAACTCGAGCACTGCTTGAGGGCCACATCGACAATATTTCAATTAAATGTTGCTCAATATTATTTTTGATATACCGTAAGCTAAATAATAATAATAATTAATAATAATTTAATTTAACCTAACTTTATACAAAAGCAGATTGCTTTTGATGGTTTTATTTTTAACACTGTTTTACACTACACTTCCTGATGTACAGTATAATACAATGCAAAAAAGTCAATTTCTGCACAGGGTTAATTTAAAGTTTATCCTGCATCCTCTTTAAAAGTCCAACATTTTTCCCAATCAGATTTGGACAACCATCTGTTGTCACACCTGCCAGCTTGTCCCATTTCAGTCCTAACATGTGGAAACACGCATTTACCTATGTGAACAAGTCATTACCTGTGGTTGTCTCTTTAATTGACTGCATGGCTGCCAGCTACTCCGTGATTTGAAAGTCTGCAGTTATCCCACGTAAGAAGATGAGCAGCTGGGCGGTGTTACGTACATCGCAGCTCTCAGCAAAGCCAGCGAAAAACAGTCAAAGTCGGCCGTTCTGTTCTTCAGCTGAAGCTCCAAGTTTCCGGGCATATCAGCGCAACAGAGTCTAATAAGCACTCCTTAATAAACTCTCCGTCAGAAAACGCCTTACTTTTTCTGGCGATTTTGTGAGAAATTACGAAACTTGTCCTGACGGCTGCATCTCTGGGGGTGTGAAATATGGCAAAAAGTCCTTGTTGGGTTTGCAGTTTTACCATCAACGCATCAGCCTCCCTTGCGCGCTCTTCATCAGACAGATTAAGGTATTTTTCCTCGTGCTTCGTCGTGTAGTGGCGATTCAAATTATATTCTTTAAACACAGCAGCCTGTGTACCACACATTAAGCACACGGCTTTACCTTTAATTTCTGTAAAGAAATTATTGGCAGTCCATGTCTTGTTGGAAACACGCCATTCGTCATCAACTTTTCTTTTTTTAGCGCGAGCTGACATCTCGGTGGAGACTGGGCATCACTTGTCGCTGTGCACCTTCACTCACAGGTTACACCCGGACATACGTCCATAAATAACAATTTTCAAAATAAAAGCAGCACAGTTGTATTGCATGCACGACATAGATGTTTTTTTTTTATTTATTTTGTCATTTGTGATTGCCGCTGTTCACATTCACTCACAATCGCGGACGAGCATAGTCCACACGGAAGTAATACAAATAACGCTTTTCAAAACAAAAGCAGCCCCGTTGTATTGCACACTCGACATAGATACTTTTTAAAATGTATTTTGTAATTTATGATTGGCCTCACGCGGGCCGGACAGGGATGCACAAAGAGCCGGGTGTGGCCCGTGCCCAGGTCTGGTATAGAGCGTACCCACGAAATTTTAGAAGAAAAAAATATTTATATTCACCGCACCAGACCATATGCCGCAGATATACGAAAGATTTTGTAAATGTTTTTTACATACCTTAAATGTTTCCAAACGGTGCCTGTAACATGGCAGTAAAATGGCTGATCACACAAAACAGATGCTATCGTCATGGACCCACTAGCTCCGGAAGCTAGCTCTCCAATCAGCTAAACAGACTCAATAACTCCACGGTGACATTTTGGTGAATTTATAGAGGAATTTGTGAAAATACAAAAACAATGCCATTTAAAAGTTTTTACCACCAACTGACACTTGTAAATGTGTTACCATGTTAGCTAATTCTAGGGACACTAGCTTTATCATATTACGATACGTACAAATATGCATAAAAACACTACTATCAACCACGTGACAGTATTTTAGTTATATTGTAAAACTTACAAACGTTGCTTGTCGTGATGAAGGAAGAAACTATACAAGTAGAAAGGCTATGGACGACCAGTAGATGGAACGGCACTTACACTTCAGGTTCTACTGTAAATGGTCAACCCACAGCACATGCATTGAGCGAACTTGTCCAAAAGATAGCACCATAGCACGAACAATAACACACCTTTTCAGTATCTGTGTTGGCGTTACTACTATACAATTTTGTTGAATACAATACATAACGTCAGTTAGTGAGGAAAAATTAATTGATTAGCCGCACCTTTACATAAGCCGCAGGGTTCAAAGTAGCGGCTTATAGTCCGGAAGATACTGTACTTTGTTAAGATGGGACCTTAGGGGCTCCAAGTTAGGATATAACCTTATTTCCCATCAATTTGTAAGGCAGCAACAGTGCAAAAATGTGCACTATAAAATATAATGATAATCATGAAAACAAACTAAATCTATCCAAGAGGAGACTGATGGCTACAAGACCGCTACAGTTAAGTAGGGACCGTGGAGTACAATACTGTAATATTAATGTGTACTTTTATTTGTTGTCATTTCTAGTACCCTCAAAAGGAATGAATTGATTAACGTGGACCCCGACTTAAACAAGTTGAAAAACTTATTCGGGTGTTACCATTTAGTGGTCAATTGTACGGAATATGTACTGTACTGTGCAATATACTAATAAAAGTTTCAATCAATCAATCAATCAAAAAGGTGGTGACGAATGCAAGGCCAAGCGTACAAAAGCAGTACAGTACTAATGAGGGTACCACCCTCAGGGCACAGGCACATGTATGTACTTTTCGAAACCAGGGGTGTGTCTTGCCTTAACCGCAGGCTTTATTTTGCACCTGCACAATAACAATGGAAACAAATGAGACGCTGATTAGACAAAAACAATGTGAAAGAACTTGTTGGGGGGGGGGTTTTCAGCGATGTCGCTGTTAAAACAGAGTGCTGATTCTCGCTGAGCCATACGGACCGGACATTGACCGAGAGCTAGTGGGCAGCCTACGAAGGAGTTGGCTCTCTTGGTTGCTTTATTGGGCCTGTTCCTGTCTCTGGCCGTGTGGCCCCCCACCCCAGCAGACGATGGCGTGAAGCACTGCAGAGGCCACCGTGGTGTATGTGTGTGTTGAGATGGTGTTTTTGTTTTGTAGAGTGTCTATGCATGGTGAAATTGTGTTTGAGCAATATGTATTGTGTTTTACTTTTGGAGCTGCATGTAGAAATGGCGCCACTCAAGTAACAGATGGTTCCATCAGCTTTGTACATACCTATAAATGAGGCATAATGATGCAATAAGTACATACAGCTAGCCTCAATAACATGTTAGCATCGATTAGCTTGCAGTCATGCACTGACCAAATATGCCATATTAGCACTCCAACAAGTATGTAAAATCAACAAAACTCACCTTTGTGCATTCACCCGCAACATTAAAGGTTTGGTGGACAAAATGAAACAAAGAAGAAGTGGCGCAAAACACGTCTTTCTGTGGCAGCGTTGGAGAAAGTTGTACATGTCAACAAAATACGGTGAGTTCAACGACCGCCGAAATTAGTAGGACAAAACGGCGCTCGCCAAATACTCTCATCAGTGGAGCATGTTTAATATAACTGCGGGATTTCTAACAATCAGGAAGGTTTGTGTCATGTTTGTCCTCCGACAGAAACCATATTAAAACAAAAAATCTATTTTCCCCTCACCTTTTATCAAAGCTCCAGGGAGCCACTAGGGCGGCGCTAAAAAGCCGCGAGTTGCCGACCCCCGCACTAGTGGTACCCGTACCACAGTTTGAGAATCACTGTTTTATCGCAACAAAGACAGGACTGCAGTTTGTTAGTTGCTTGTCTGGTTGGGACTGGAACTCCCTGCCAGTACAAGAACAAACATTTTGGAGATTTTAGAAATATAGAGATTTGAAAATGTAAAAAAAATTAATAATAATAAAAATTACACAAACACATATATATATACATATATATACATACATACATACATACATACATACATACATACATACATACATACATACATACATACATACATACATATATATATATATATATATATATATATATATATATTAGGGCTGCAACAACTAATCGATTAAATCGATTAAAATCGATTATAAAAATAGTTGGTGAACAATTATGTGGCAAAAGCGTTGCTACAAAAAGTAGCACCACTGCTAATGTAGCATCATTTAAAAAGTCACCCGCTAGAGAATAAAGAGTGCTTGAAACTCCGCATGTCAACATCTCCGTTCAGTGCCACACCCACAAAATGCCGAAGCAACCATTTCCACATCTACACCGTATGTAAAAAAATAGTCAACAACAAAAGGAGATAACGTCCGTGTCAAGCTTGTCCCTGACAGTTTGGTTATGTTTTAGTTTTTCCTCTGTTTGTCTTTATTTCCTGTCAGCGCTTTTATTTTGGTTGTTTCCTGCTTGTCTCCCTGAGCGTTGTGTTGCCTCAGCTGCGGCTGATCGGCACTTGGCCACACCTGGTGTCTCTCAGCCAGATGCTATTTAAACCTGTCTTGCCAGCCAGTCTGTGCTGGAGTATTGTCGTTGTCGCTAATACTTGTCGTCGTTGAAGCTTACTTGTATACTGTAGCTGTTTGCAGCGTGCTGTCTTTTGCAGACCCACTGGAGTGGATGGCGCCGTCTGTTGCAGACCCAATGGGTAGAGAAGTAGCTGTGCCTCCCCAGCTGCACAGCTACTCGTAGCCCCCCCCCCTCAAGGGACGGATCCCAGACGTCCCCCGAGAAGCCAACACAGGACAGGGATGGGTGGGAGGGATTACAAAAATAGGCAAAGCATTTCCTCGATTCGGCCATCAATGTTAAAGCATTGTTAAGCCTCTCTGCCATCGAAATCTCCGTGGGGTTCGTGTTAGGCTGGAGTATTCTGTCACTAGGTGTTGGTGACGAACCCCAAGATGCAGAGAAGGCAGGATTGGTGCAGGAAAACATGATTTAATGTCGAAAATAAGAAGGTAAAACACAAACCAGGAACTAGGCGACAGGAAACAGGATACCAGGAAACAGGAACTAGGAACAAAAAGACAGCACGCTGCAAACAGCTACAGGATACAAGTAAGCTTCAACGACGACAACTGTGTTGGCTTCTCGGGGGACGTCTGGGATCCGTCCCTTGAGGGGGGGGGGCTACGAGTAGCTGTGCAGCTGGGGAGGCACAGCTACTTCTCTACCCATTGGGTCTGCAACAGACGGCGCCATCCACTCCAGTGGGTCTGCAAAAGACAGCACGCTGCAAACAGCTACAGTATACAAGTAAGCTTCAACGACGACAAGTATTAGCGACAACGACAATACTCCAGCACAGACTGGCTGGCAAGACAGGTTTAAATAGCATCTGGCTGAGAGACACCAGGTGTGGCCAAGTGCCGATCAGCCGCAGCTGAGGCAACACAACGCTCAGGGAGACAAGCAGGAAACAACCAAAATAAAAGCGCTGACAGGAAATAAAGACAAACAGAGGAAAAACTAAAACATAACCAAACTGTCAGGGACAAGCCTGACAGTCCGCAGGAACCTACCACATAGCGAAGGACATATACTATTTGATTTCCTATTATGCAGCTCATTTTTATTTGACAGTTATTGAAATATCTTGTGTGACATCATGCACAAAAGTGCACTTCATTTGTTTTAAACTATTGTAGTGGCGTTCTGTACAAAAAGTGCACTTTAATTTAGTGTTGTTTTGATATGTCATCTTAGTGACATCATGCACAAAAGTGCACTAATAGCTTGTTTTAAAATGTCTCTGACAATCTTGCACTTTCTGTTTTGGAAATGACATGAATGTTTGTGCCACTGCTTAATAACTGTTTAATAAATACAGTTTTGGTCAATTGACTTAGTTGTGATTTCCCTCTCTGCATGAAAGTTTCAAATGAGCATATGTTAATGCAGTATGAACAAGAATGTTTTAATGTAGACACATAGAAATCATACTGCTGTGATTATATGCATCAAATGTTCATTCAAGGCTAAGGCAAAATATCGAGATATATATCGTGTATCGTGACATGGCCTAAAAATATCGAGATATTAATAAAAGGCCACATCGCCCAGCCCTACATATACATATATACACACACACACACACACACACATATATACACACACACACACACACATATATATATATATATATATATATATATATATATATATATATATATATATATATATATATATATATATATATATATATATATATATATATATATATATATATATATATATATATATATATATATATATATATATATATATATATATATATATATATATATATATATATATATATATATATATATATATATATATATATATATATATATATATATATATATATATATATATATATATATATATATATATATATATATATATATATATATGTTCTGTTAAACCACCCAAGGGCAAACAGCCCTTTTAGCAGGAAAAGTATCAGATTCAAAACATGTCCTTAACAAGCAAAATTTAAATACTTAAAAAAAAAAAATTATGGTTTGTATATAATTTTAACATGGTGACACAAGTCATACAATAATCAATTGCAAATGGAATAAAAGTGGTAGTTTCTAGACAGAAATAGGAATAATGAGGATAAGTACTGCTCGCTGTACATATCCTACGAAGTCAGACCTACACTGTTACAATGTCAGTTTCTCAGATTATATAATTGTTGATGACTGAAGTGCTGATAGCAACCAAACCTATGACTTATCAAAACAACACTACATTAAATTGCACTTTTTGTACAGAACGCCACTACTATAGTTTAAAACAAATAAAGTGCACTTTTGTGCATGATGTCACACAAGATATTTTAAAAACTGTCAAATAAAAATTAGCTGCATAATAGGAAATCATATTGTGTATGTCCTTGTGGTAGGTTCCGGCGGACGTTATCTCCTTATGTTGTGGACTATTTTTTTCATACGATGTTGATGTGGAAATGGTTGCCTCGGCATTTTGTTGGTGTGGCACCGAACGGAGATGTTGACATGCGGAGTAAGCACTCTTCATTTTCTAGCGGGTGACTTTTCAAATGATGCTACATATTCGCAGTAATGCTACTTTTTGTAGCAACGCTTTTGCCCCACACTTGACAAATTACGGTTGTCTGTTCAACATCTTCCCGCTTGAAGCCAAACCACCGCCAGACGATGTACCCCGTGCTGTTTTTCTTGGGAATTAATTCTTCCTCCATTTTTTACCAGATTCGCACCTTCTTTCTCTCTTATTACCACTGGCACCACAGCTACCTCTCTGCTCCGCGAGGGCGTACACGTATGTGACGTATGTAAGAGGGTGCGCTTGTTTTATGTCTCTGTGAGAAGGAGAGACTAGAAAGAGTGAGAAGAGTCTGTAGTGTAATGCCTGCAGCTAAAAGCAACTGCGTGAGAACGTATACTCGAATATCACGATATAGTCATTTTCTATATCGCACAGAGACAAACCCGCGATATATCGAGTATATCGCCCAGCCCTAATTCGGGTGTTTCCATTTAGTGGTCAATTGTACGGAATATGTACTGTACAATCTACTAATAAAAGTTTCAATTATTATTATTATTATTATTATTATAGAGGTTTATTTGAAATAGGGACAGATACAAAAACATAGACATCTGAAACAGTTATCCGATGTATGCATCATAGTGTTTGTAGCCAAAGCTAATTTACAACACTTGTCCCCAACAACAACAACAACAACAACACAGATCAAACATCATTAAAATAGGGAAATAAAAAATAGAATGAGTCGATAATAATGATAATAGAAATAATACAGACAAAGTGCAAACTAGATAAAAGCCAATAATAATAATAACACAGACAAAGTGCAGACTAGATAAAAACCAATTAGTAAAAATGAGTAAAAACTAAACATGGGAACACGATTGTTGCTCAACTAGCCATAATTTTGTTTGTTTTTTGAAAGTGACAAGTGCAGGTATACTTTTCAAAGTGTCCGGTAAAGAGTTCCATAGATGTGGTCCTTTTATTGAAAAGGCAGTCAGGGCAAAAGATGTTCTACGGAATGGAACACAACAGTTGCCTTTTGACACTGCTCGGGTGGTAGATCTGGTACCACTTTGCAGTCTTGTAATTGCCTTGCAGAGCAATTGGGGAGCAGAGTTATCCAAGCATTTAAAAACCAGTTTGACTGTGTGTAACAAAATAAAATTGGTAAAACCTAAAATATTGTATTTGGTTAAAATTTGGCAATGATGATATCGTATACTCTTCTTGTCTAGAACTTTCAAGGTGCGGTTATAAAGACACTCAATGGTCTTGATTGATGACTGGTGTGCCTGGGACCATGTAGTTAAGCCATAAAATATGTGTGAAAGAATCATTGCATTCATAAAAGTAAAAGCACAGCTAAGAGTTAAGCAGTGTCTTATAATCTTAAAACAGCCTAGGTTTGCCTTCAGGGTTTTACACATTTTCTTAAAGGCCTACTGAAATGAATTTTTTGTATTTAAACGGGAATAGCAGATCCATTCTATGTGTCATACTTGATCATTTCGCGATATTGCCATATTTTTGCTGAAAGGATTTAGTAGAGAAAATCGACGATAAAGTTCGCAACTTTTGCTCGCTGATAAAAAAAAGCCTTGCCTGTACCGGAAGTAGCGTGACGTCACAGGAGGTAATATTCCTCACAATTTTCCTTTGTTTACAATGGAGCGAGAGAGATTCGGAGCGACAAAGCGACGATTACCCCATTAATTTGAGCGGGGATGAAAGATTCGTAGATGAGGAACGTTACAGTGAAGGACTAGAGAGGCAGTGATGGACGTATCTTTTTTCGCTCTGACCGAAACTTAGGTACAAGCTGGCTCATTGGATTCCACACTCTCCTTTTTCTATTGTGGATCACGGACTTGTATTTTAAACCACCTCGGATACTATATCCTCTTGAAAATGAGAGTCGAGCACGCGAAATGGACATTTAAAGTGACTTTTATCTCCACGACAATACATCGGTGACACACTTAGCTACTGAG
>NC_084747.1:42734000-42744000 GCF_033978785.1 Entelurus aequoreus
TAAGTTAACCCGGCCGTATTGGCATGTGTTATAATGTTAAGATTTCATCATTGATATATAAACTATCAGACTGCGTGGTCGGTAGTAGTGGGTTTCAGTAGGCCTTTAAAGAAATACACTCTATACATTGCTAATGTGGTAAATGACTATTCTAGCTGCAAATGTCTGGTTTTTGGTGCAATATCTACATAGGTGTATAGAGGCCCATTTCCAGCAACTATCACTCCAGTGTTCTAATGGTACAATGTGTTTGCTCATTGGCTCAGAAGGCTAATTGATGATTAGAAAACCCTTGTGCAATCATGTTCACACATCTGAAAACAGTTTAGCTTGTTACAGAAGCTACAAAACTGACCTTCCTTCGAGCAGATTGAGTTTCTGGAGCATCACATTTGTGGGGTCAATTAAACGCTCAAAATGGCCAGAAAAAGAGAACTTTCATCTGAAACTCGACAGTCTATTCTTGTTCTTAGAAATGAAGGCTATTCCACAAAATTGTTAGGGTGACCCCAAACTTTTGAACGGTAGTGTATATATATATATATATATATATATATATATATATATATATATATATATATATATATATATATATATATGTATACCGCTTGTCCCTTTTTGGGGTCGCGGGGGGCGCTGGAGCCTATCTCAGCTGCATTTGGGTGGAAGGCGGGGTACACCCTGGACAAGTCGCCACCTCATATATATATTTATACAGTATACATATATGAGGTGGCGACTTGTCCAGGGTGTACCCCGCCTTCCACCCAAATGCAGCTGAGATAGGCTCCAGCGCCCCCCGCGACCCCAAAAAGGGACAAGCGGTAGAAAATGGATGGATGGATGGATGGATATATATATATACACACATATATATATATATATATATATATATATATATATATATATATATATATATATATATATATATATATATATATATATATATATATATAATTTTTTTTTTTTTTTTTTTTTTTTTTTTTTTAAATGGCTATATTGAATAAACAAATGCTCATCAGCAAAGCTTGTTATTCTGCATACAAAATAAAAACATCATTAAAAAAAACTAAAATTGCGCACATCGGACATAAATGCTAACGTTAGTATGCTAATAGTGAAAACGTGTCAAATACCATATGACTACGAGGCGTACGCTTGTAAAAATTAAGCCTAAAAAGTTACCATGCTAACACGTTACCATGTGTCAAGTTAAAGTTCAAGTTAATAATAAATCATATCGTTAGTAATAAGCTAGCTTTCTAGCGGAAAACTGTTCACAGCAAATCATTTCTAATCTTCTTTGTCAAATAAAAATAAACAATAAATAAAAACAAACAAAAAATAGTAGAAGTAAACAATAATGACTCAAAGGTATGATAAGGTAGTAGTGTCATAGTCATAATTAATAATAGTCAGACTAATAGATGTTCAATCTAGTTAGGTAGCATTAGCTAGTCAGAAACAAAACTTTGTTTATTGCAAAATATTACACTTTCTTTTCAAAAGAGAAGTAAAATAATCAACTTTTAGTAGGTAATAAAAGCGATAGTTGTATTATTATATTACTGTTTGATAATAACAATAACAATAATAAATGACGATTCTCATAGCTAGGTGGCTATGATAGACGGAGGTATACCCTTGTTCATAGCATCATTTAACACTTCCTAACGTGATTAAGTACAAAACCCAAAACCAGTGAAGTTGGCACATTGTGTAATTCGTAAATAAAAACAGAATACAATGATTCGCAAATAATTTTCAACTTATATTCAATTGAATAGACTGCAAAGACAAGATATTTAATGTTCGAACTTAGAAACATAATTTTTCATTCACTTGGAATTTAATGGCAGCAACACATTGGAAAAAAGTTGGCACAGGGGCATTTTTACCACTGTGTTACATGGCCTTTCCTTTTAACAACACTCAGTAAGCGTTTGGGAACTGAGGAGACCAATTTTTTAAGCTTTTTAGGTGGAATTATTTCCTATTCTTGCTTGATGTACAGCTTAAGTTGTTCAACAGTCCGGGGGTCTCCGTTGTCGTATTTTAGGCTTCATAATTCGCCACACATTTTCAATGGGAGACAGGTCTGGACTACAGGCAGGCCAGTCTAGTACCCACACTCTTTTACTATGAAGCCACGTTGATGTAACATGTGGCTTGGCATTGTCTTGCTGAAATAAGCAGAGGCGTCCATGGTAACGTTGCTTGGATGGCAACATATGTTGCTCCAAAAGCTGTATGTACCTTTCAGCATTAATGGTGCCTTCACAGATGTGTAAGTTACCCATTCCTTGGGCACTAATACACCCCCATACCATCACAGATGCTGGCTTTTCAACTTTGCGCCTATAACAATCCGGATGGTTCTTTTCGTCCACGGTTTCCAAAAACAATTTGAAATGTGGACTCGTCAGACCACAGAACACTTTTACACTTTGCATCAGTCCATCTTAGGTAAGCTCGGGCCCAGTGAAGCCAGCAGCGTTTCTGGGTGTTGTTGATAAATGACTTAGGCTTTGCATAGAAGAGTTTTAACTTGCACTTACAGATGCAGCAACAAACTGTAGTTACTGACCGTGGTTTTCTGAAGTGTTCCTGAGCCCATGTGGTGATATCCTTTACACACTGATGTCGCTTTTTGATGCAGTACCTCCTGAGGGATCGAAGGTCACAGGCTTAGCCGCTTGCGTGCAGTGATTTCTCCTGGTTCTCTGAATCTTTTGATGATATTACGGACCGTAGATGGTGAAATCTCTTAATTCCTTGCAATAGCTCGTTGAGAAATGTTGTTCTTAAACTGTTAGACAATTTGCTCACGCATTTGTTGACAAAGTGGTGACCCTCGCCCCATCCTTGTTTGTGAATGATGGAGCATTTCATGGAAGCTGCTTTCATACCCAATCATGGCACCCACCTGTTCCCAATTAGCCTGTTCACCTGTGGGATGTTCCAAATAAGTGTTTGATGAGCATTCCTCAACTTTCTCAGTCTTTCTTGCCACTTGTGCCAGCTTTTTTGAAACATGTTGCAGGCATCAAATTCCAAATAAGCTAATATTTCAAAAAAATAAAATAAAAATGTTTTCATTGTTTTCTGTATATATATATATATATATATATATATATATATATATATATATATATATATATATATATATATATATATATATATACACACATACATACATACATATATATATATATATATATATATATACACACATACATACATACATACATATATATATATACATATATATATATATATATATATATATATATATATATATATATATATATATATATATATATATATATATATATATATATACACATACATATATATATATATACACATACATATATGTATATATACACACATATATATACTGTACATATATATATATATATATATTCACCTGTGGAATGTTGAAAATAAATGTTTGATAAGCATTCCTCAACTTTCTCAGTCTTTTTTGCCACTTGTGCCAGCTTTTTTGAAACATGTTGCAGGCATCAAATTCCAAATGAGCTAATATTTGCCAAAAAATAACAAAGTTTTCCAGTTCGAACATTAAATATCTTGTCTTTGCAGTCTATTCATTTAAATATAAGTTGAAAAAGGATTTGCAAATCATTGTATTCTGTTTTTATTCACAATTTACACAACGTGCCAACTTCACTGGTTTTGGGTTTTGTTTATAAATAAATATATTAACGGTAAATAGTGATTTTTATCAGACTACATGATAATGCTAGTGGATTGATCAGGCATGAATTTAAATGTTGATTGCATAAATAAACCTCTTTTAATGTCTTTTAATTTCATAAAGTCTCAGTGGTAAATAGTAGCTATCTAACTTAGGTCGTAGCAGTTGGATATTATAAACGTTAATATGAATACGCAAAATAGTGGTAAAGTTGAAAAAAAACAGTTGTATATTTATTTTTTGTTTTGTTTTCACAGGCTGCTTCTAAGAGCGCACAAACAAAAACAAACAAACAAACAGACCCGACAGGAACTTTGTATTTGTAGTCTGCAGTGTTCCCCCCATTCAAAACCTTCATTCACTAACTGCAAGGAGTTTGGCCTCTTCAGAGCCTCACACAGAAGGTCCACAGAGCCAGCGACGCCATGAGAGGCTCGCCCGGAATTTCAGCTGTCAGTGGAAATTCAAGTCTCCTCACCCTGTTGACCCAACAGCCATCAATTAGCATGGAAGGTTCTGCCCCTGACATGTGAGGCACCACAGTTCCTCTCTGTGTGAACACATTGCATAGGGTCCCAAAAAACACCACACTGGTAACTGTTGAATTGTGCGTTGTTTCATCAAAACACACTCCCAAACTCAAGTTGTAAATGATTCCACATAAAACGTAAACAAAATTATATTAAATTATAAATGGCGGATATTTGAATTAATTAAATTAATAATAAATTGAGGCGGTGTGGCTAAAAAAGGTAAAACTGAGGGTCTGTGGTTCATATACTGCTTCCTCAACCTACTAACTTACTCCGGTTTTATTTTGGGGGCAAACATTCAATAGTGCCTGTTTTTTTTAGGAACCAGCTGTGTTGATGTATTATACCAGGGGTGTCCAAAGTACGGCCCGCAGGCCAAATGCGGCCCGCCGGAGTCTTCAAATTGGCCCGTGACACGTCATGAGTTTAATAAGGAATTTTATATTCATTTTAAAAGTATAAACACTTTAAATGCTGCTGTTTTGACACAATCTGGTGGACAACATGAGTTTTTCCTGGTCAAAGACTTTTTATGTTTAGAATGTGCAGCATCTATTTATATGACCGAATGCAAACAACCTTCCCTAATCATGGGGCAAAAAAAAAAAAAAATCGAAAAAATCCAACCAACACAAAATGTAAACAGACATGGTCACTGAACTTTGTGGATATTATAAAAAAACATCCAATCACCATAAAAAAATGTTTTAAATTACAAAGCGTGATGGGAAAATGCTTAAAAGACTCTCCATACTTATCCATGTTTGGTGCATTTTAGCTGCTTGATAATTCTGATTGATTACAAAACTGTAAGGAGGTTGTCACAGAAGTAAACAAGGTAGAAGTCAAACCTTTGCATACTCTTAATATCCAATTATTTTACAATTAATATAATAAATGTGTGTGTATGTATGTATGTATACACACATATATATATATACATATATATTTATACATGTATATATTTATATATATATATATATGTATGCATGTATGTGTGTGTGTGTGTGTATATCCACTACCGTTCAAAAGTTTGGGGTCACCCAAACAATTTTGTGGAATAGCCTTCATTTCTAAGAACAAGAATAGACTGTCGAGTTTCAGATGAAAGTTCTCTTTTTCTGGCCATTTTGAGCGTTTAATTGACCCCACAAATGTGATGCTCCAGAAACTCAATCTGCTCAAAGGAAGGTCAGTTTTGTAGCTTCTGTAACGAGCTAAACTGTTTTCAGATGTGTGAACATGATTGCACAAGGGTTTTCTAACCATCAATTAGCCTTCTGAGCCAATGAGCAAACATATTGTACCATTAGAACACTGGAGTGATAGTTGCTGGAAATGGGCCTCTATACACCTATGTAGATATTGCACCAAAAACCAGACATTTGCAGCTAGAATAGTCATTTACCACATTAGCAATGTATAGAGTGTATTTCTTTAAAGTTAAGACTAGTTTAAAGTTATCTTCATTGAAAAGTACAGTGCCTTTCCTTCAAAAATAAGGACATTTCAATGTGACCCCAAACTTTTGAACGGTAGTGTATATGTATATAGTTACTTTACGTACAGTCGGCTTTCGGCCCTCTACCACATTTTTTAGCCCGATGCGGCCCCCAAGTCAAAAAGTTTGGACACCCCTGTATTATACGTATTAGAAAGGTTTAGAGCAGGGGTGTCAAACGTACGGCCCGCAGGCCGGATGAGGCCCGCGAACAGGTTTTATGCGGCCCGCGGGATGAGTTAGCTAAGTATAAATATGAGCCGAAATTTTTGAATGAAAGAAACTGCTGTTCTAAATGTGTCCACTAGATGTCGCAATAGCAATTATTTGTGTCTTTGTAGATTATGCTACATATGTAAAGAAATAAAACAAACCACATGTTAGTGCACCAGTCGAGGAAAATGAGCAAACTACATAAATAACATCCTGTAATTTGATTTTGATATTTTTTATCTTGATAGATTGAAAATGAGTTGACTGATGAACATTATCACATGATTTATTCAGAAAGTATAAATCACGATGTGGAGGGGGGGCGTGGCCTGCGGACCTGCAGCGAAGCGGGGTGTGCCAGGACCGGCTGCGAGATCAGCGACAGGTGCGTAGATGGCCCACCTGGGCGTGCTTATCTAATCACCTGTCGCGCTGTTTAAGGCAGCAGCCGGGAAGGAGAGAGGGGTGGTTGATGGTAGAGCACGAGCATGAGCGAGAGCGAGAGCGATACTGATGAAAAGACAATTGCTGAAAAGCACAAAGACAATTTATTGCAAAATAAAACATTGTCGTAAAACTGGAAGAGCCTGGCATGTCGGTGATTGGTGGTCCGAAGAACCCGGAAGCGCAAGTCTTCCACACACACGACAAATAAAGGTAGAATACTATTAGCCGCAACATGTAAGTGTAAAATAAACCCAGCAACATTATGACTTGTACATTTTCAGAATGTGCTTGTTCTACAAACCCCGTTTCCATATGAGTTGGGGAATTGCTGGCATCAAATTCTAAAGTTAATGATTATTTGCACAAAAAAAAAAATGTTTATCAGTTTGAACATCAAATATGTTGTCTTTGTAGCATATTCAACTAAATATGGGTTGAAAATGATTTGCAAATCATTGCATTCCGTTTATATTTACATCTAACACAATTTCCTAACTCATATGGAAACAGGGTTTGTACTTTTTTTAAACAAAGAAAACAATCTGAATTTGTCTTTATTTTTAAGTTATGGTGCCGTGATTTTACCAGTCCGGCCCACTTGGGAGAAGATTTTTCTCCATGTGGCCCCCGATCTAAAATTAGTTTGACACCCCCTGATTTAGAGGCGAATACACAGGCCAGATATCATCAACAACTAGCTGAGTATGATGGAGCTTATTCAAACATTTGTTAGGATATGCAGCCTAAGAGGGATTTATTTAGTTTAATAATATTATTTAGCAAGGTTTTCTTGATTCTAAATATTGCACCATCTTTGCTTAACAACAAAAACACACAAATAATTTCCACGTGGAAGTTTCCGAAAGAAAACGGCTCACATACGGAGAATGAGAAAAGTAAACTAGAAATTGTGTGTGAATGCTGATAAGCCGAAGTCGAACTGAAATTCTAACAGTTAGCTTGCTAGCCGGATAGCGTCAAGTTGTATGAAATACCATTCTCGGGTGCATAAATAAACGGAAAAAATCTAGTTTACTAAAATGAGCATTTGTCAATTACCAAAATATGCGTCTGAGATGTATACCGGCAAAGTTAGCTAAATAGCTAGTATGTTTATGTTAATATGCTAACAGTTGGCATGAATCAGGTGACAATATATGTGATTCGGAAGGCGCATACTTGCAAAATTTGCTAAAAAAAAGGTTATCATGCTAACAGTTAGCATGCATGCGTCAAATACCAAAATGTATGATTCGGAGGTGTATACTATTGCTACAGATTTAGCTGAAAGGGCTACCATGCTAATGACAGCATGCTAGCAATTGAATACAATTACTGTATTTTTCGGAGTATAAATCGCTCCGGAGTATAAGTCGCACCGGCCGAAAATGCATAATAAAGAAGGAAAAAAACATATATAAGTCGTACTGGAGTATAAGTCGTATTTTTGTGGGAAATTTATGTGATAAAACCCAACACCAAGAATAGACATTTGAAAGGCAATTTTAAATAAATAAAGAATAGTGAACAACAGGCTGAATAAGTGTACGTTATATGAGGCATAAATAACCAACTGAGAACGTGCCTGGTATGTTAACGTAACATATTATGGTAAGAGTCATTCAAATAACTATAACATATAGAACATGCTATACGTTTACCAAACAATCTGTCACTCTTAATCGCTAAATCCGATTAAATCTTATATGTCTAGTCTCTTACGTGAATGAGCTAAATAATATTATTTGATATTTTACGGTAATGTGTTAATCATTTCACACATAAGTCGCACCTGAGTATAAGTCGCACCCCCGGCCAAACTATGAAAAAAACTGCGACTTATAGTCCGAAACATACGGTAGTAAGGAGCATTTTGAATTTGGAACAGTTTGAATCGGTTGACAAATGTAGAAAATGGTAAAGTGGAAAAAAAAACATTTGTACTTCTTTTTAAATGTGAAAGAAATCTTGGAAAATTCTGGAATTTTTTGGAATTTGAAAATTGTTGTGGCACACAATACGAAGGTCCTGGGTAGTCGTGAGATCAATCCCGGCCTCGGGATCTTTCTGTGTGGAGTTTGCATGTTCTCCCCGTGACTGCGTGGGTTCCCTCCGGGTACTCCAGGCTTCCTCCCACCTCCAAAGACATGCACCTGGGGATAGGTTGATTGGCAACACTAAATTGGCCCTAGTGTGTGAATGCGAGTGTGAATGTTGTCTGTCTATCTGTGTTGGCCCTGCGATGAGGTGGCGACTTGTCCAGGGTGTACCCCGCCTTCCGCCCGATTTTAGCTGAGATAGGCTCCAGCGCCCCCCGCGACCCCAAAAGGGAATAAGTGGTAGAAAATGGATGGATGGATGGATAGTTTGATGAGCAAAATGCGTCGATGGTTGAATGGTTTAAATCGACTGAGAAATGTGGGAAATGTGGACGTTTGAAAAATAGTCCATTCATTTCGAACTGGAAAAAAAATGAAATTTGTAAATACTGAAAATAGTGGAAAAAAACTAGGCTTTATTTTTATGTTCATACAGACATTAACTAGAGCGTGTTCAGATTGGTCGAGAGCGACATCATATTCCTAATTGAATACCAACATTATATACAAAACCCCAAACCAGTGAAGTTGGCACGTTGTGTAAATCGTAAATAAAAACAGAATACAATGATTTGCAAATCCTTCTCAACTTATATTCAATTGAATAGACTGCAAAGACAAGATATTTAATGTTCGAACTGAGAAACTTTATTTTTTTTTGCAAATACTCATTAACTTAGAATTTAATGACAGCAACACATTGCAAAAACTTTGGCACAGGGGAATTTTTACCACTGTGTTACATGGCCTTTCCTTTTAACAACACTCACACAGTTACCAAAAACAATTTGAAATGTGGACTCGTCAGACCACAGAACACTTTTCCACTTTGCATCAGTCCATCTTAGATGAGCTCGGGCCCAGCTAAGCCGTCTGCGTTTCTGGGTGTTGTTGATAAATGGCTTTCGCTTTGCATATTAGAGTTTTAACTTGCACTTACAGATGTAGCAACGAACTGTAGTTACTGACAGTGGTTTTCTGAAGTGTTCCTGAGCCCATGCGGTGATATCCTTTACACACTGATGTTCCTTTTTGATGCAGTACCTCCTGAGGGATCGAAGGTCACGGGCTTAGCCGCTTATGTGCAGTGATTTCTCCAGATTCTCTGAACCTTTTGATGATATTACGGACCGTAGATGGTGAAATCCCTAAATTCCTTGCAATGGCTCGTTGAGAAATGTTGTTCTTAAACTGTCGGACAATTTGCTCACGCATTTGTTGACAAAGTGGTGACCCTCGCCCCATCCTTGTTTGTGAATGACTGAGCATTTCATGGAAGCTGCTTTTACACCCAATCATGGCGCCCACCTGTTCCCAATTAGCCTGTTCACTTGTGGGATGTTCCAAATAAGCGTTTGATGAGCATTCCTCAACTCTCTCAGTCTTTCTTGCCTCTTGTGCCAGCTTTTTTGAAACATGTGGCAGGCATCAAATTCCATATGAGCTAATATTTGCAAAAAATAACAAAGTTTTCCGGTTCGAACGT